>NW_027255246.1:0-29512 GCF_042242105.1 Pempheris klunzingeri
GGTTGTCAAATTGATGCCACAAGTGTCGATGTTTAGTTGTTTTTTCATTGTGAGATGATACCTCTTGAGTATCTTATTAGTCAGTTAAGTTAGCTTTCTTTAAATTTATATGTAAAATTCCTTCTGAGTAGATTTAAAGTCACAACATTAATTTATATTTAACATATAAATTTGATATTTTGATGAAAAAATTTAATATGTCTAAATATAATATTGGAGACAATTTAATGTGTGACAATAAAACTTAAGCTGGTAAAGATAACTTGTTGGTATATATTAGTGGTCGTAAATTATAGGGTTGTATGGAACAAGGAGAAAATCAGACTATTAAGATAATCTACTGCGCGTGCGCCATTTATATTCGACGTGAAAATAAATTGGCGTTACAATAAGAAACTTCCGAATTTTACATTCTTTCCACTTCGATTGATACAGATTTTATAATAATCATTTTTATACCAAACATCATGTTTTAAAATTACTTGCTTCTTTACTATGTCAGAAGAGAGTTAGTCATATAAGACTTCAAACAACGATTTCAAGAAAAATGGAAGTTTATCATCAACAAAAATATCATAACAATGTGTTATGCAAAAATGAGATATCGAAGAGATTATGGCTATTCATTATTCAAATTTTTTTGGAATAATGAAGTTAAACCTCAATTACAACTCATTGGGCTGTAAAGTTCAAGTTGGTCAGACATGTTTCATTAAACGCTGTAGACGCAACAGCCAAGTGCTTCATCATCATAATTCATCCACATACGTCACCCATCAGATCCGACTTATTTTTCTGTGGTAGTTTTATCCACTAAACAATATAATTTTTGGGCGACCATCACCCCTGCCTTATCCATGGATTGTATATTGGCTCCGTGGAAATCACCTCAACGGAATCAGGAATTGACTCACAGTTCATCAGCAAATGATTTCTCCCTTCAATCTAGCTTCCTACTACTACCAGCTTAAATTATAATTTTTTTATAGAAACATGCAATTACGGTTAAATTACTTAGAGCATGTTTAATCTTATCTTATCTTATCGTTCGTCGTCCTCGACTGTTTGCTCTATGGCATATTAAAGTAAACTATTTGCTTTTGAGACAATAGATGAAATTACTGTTTTTAACTTTTTTCGCGATGATGAATAGTTCACCATCAAAATTGTTTTGCAAAATCAAATGCTTTAGTGAGTGTTTGTGTGGTCGTTTTATGTTCATCGTTAAAAGAAGGGCTGTCAATAT
The DNA here is from genome assembly GCF_042242105.1 of Pempheris klunzingeri. NCBI lineage: Eukaryota > Metazoa > Chordata > Actinopteri > Acropomatiformes > Pempheridae > Pempheris > Pempheris klunzingeri. The sequence goes on from NW_027255246.1 coordinate 1,247, forward strand.
AAGTGTAAATTATTCCAGATAACAATCTTCAATAAGAAAGGGTACTATATTCGAGATGTCTAGAACTACAGTGGAAATGTTTTCTTTTTATTGTCCTAATTATACAAAACTCAACAATTACTTATGAAGCAGTAAAAAACATCTTTCCATATCGTCTTTTTTTACAATCAGTGAGTAGAACACATTTGCTCGAGACTTCAAGGCCTCTAAACTAGATGATGAATTTTCAAGAATTGGTTGGAGAGTTTTATTTTTCAAAAAGAATATAGCGTTGGAAGGATTTTTAAAAATCAGCAGTACTGGATATTAGGTGGAATTGATGAAGCAGGGAACTGTTCTTAAAAATAATCAACAAGACGAATAGAAAGATTATCGAAAGAACTATTGTTGAGAACTTGGAGGAAAAATCAAATACATGGATTGATGGTTGTGAAGGATACAATAACTTACTTACAGACAAACGGTTTAGTTTGCTGATATTTAGGTGATGGGTTCGATCCGTGGTGCTGCCCACTGTTTCTGGTTTATTGTATCGCCCAATCAGAAGTTAGTAGGAACACTATGGTAAATACATGTTTATATAAAAAATTATAGTTCATGCTAGTAGTGAGAGGAAGGCTGAAATCGAATGCTGATGAACTGTGAGCCAATTCCTACGTACGTTGAGGTGATTTTTACAGAGCTAACATCCAATTCATGGATAAGGTAGATGTGGTGGTCGCCCAAAAATTATGATGTTTAGTGAGTAAAACTACCACGGAAAAATATGTCGGAGCTAGTGTGTAATGTCGTGTGGGTGAATTATGATGGAAAACTCCGTTGAGACGCCTGCAGCGTTTATGAAGCAAGTCTGACCAACTTGAAATTCACAGCCAAATAAGCTGCGCGAGGGGCTTGACCTCGTGACAAAAAAAACAATTCCTAACAAAACATAGAATTCACATATGTAACAGTAATACACAAAAGACAGTTCATTTCGAGAGAGGATGTCCATATAAACAAAATAGAGGCTGCGTATGGTGCTTTGTTTTTAAACGCCAGTATAAATATCCGACTGATAAAACTTCGGAGAATCTATCATGGTACGTAGTTGATTTTTATTTAGTAGAAAATATTGTCAGGAAAGAACAATAGACTTTATTTAAAAATATAATGATATTATATGGAATTTAATATTTTATATGATTTTCGTCGAGCGCATGCGCCCATGTCGGATTCCAGACACGGTCACTGTGATTTAGCCGACAATTCACTCCTAGAACATTTTGGGCGATGTATAAAGTAGTTAAAGTAGTGATGAATGCTCCCTGAGTTTATATTTGTCGCGTTTCGATATTTATGCATAAAAGCCACAAATGTAGATTCCATCTTGGTGTGTACTTGCTCAGAGGAAACAAACCTTGTATGGATTATTACTCTGTGGTCGAAGCCAAAGTCCCTTAAACTATTAATTCCTTTAGAAACATCCGTCCAAATGTTCGATTCCTCTACGACGCTACGGCGATTAGAAGGATAATTCCTTAATGATTGTTATTATTTCTTGGCGTTATACGCAAGAAAAAATTTATGTTATCGTAAACTCTATCATCAATCCAGTGCTACTGATTGTGAAGAATTCTGCCATGGTTATATTTTCTTTTGGATATGACAGTCTGATCTGTTTAAAAAATAACTCCATCTCTACCAATTTTAGAAAACTCTACATCCGGTTTATTGGGCATAAAACCATAAATAACATTTTACCACTTGCATATTTTGGTGTTAGAAGTTGTGCCAGTATGGATTCTATCGTCAATATATGCCATGCTTTGATTATTGTAACAAATAATAAAAATATCTACCACACTGGAAGTATGCATATTTTAAAAATGTTTCCTTCCTTATAGAAATATTTTTTTTTAACGTAGTGCATTTAAATTGATATCCATCATCAGTGTCTCTACGTTTACCAAAAAAATTTCAATTGCCACACAAACATATAGAATAGGGCAGCATCAGTGCAAGATTTTGTGATAACGTGATTGTATTATGTATATTGTCACGAAAATAACCATAATTCTTTATAGATATGTCAAGATTTTCTTGTTTAATTATATCGGTAACGAAATGCAACGACCATTAACAAACATATACGAAGCGAATCCAGAACAATGTAAATAACTAAATTTTTAATCTTATTCAAAATTTGCTTGCAAAACAAAAAGGACCAATCTTTTAAAAAAAAGTGTTCCAATTAAGCCAGTTTAAACTCATTTAACATATGATTTGAATATTTTTTAAAGTTTTGATTCTAGTGGATATTATAGACAATTACTATGATATTTTAACATAGCATCACATAAGAAAAAAACTGAATGTTAATAATATTATTAACTATTTTAATATTTTATTTATCTTATGTAATGTTGTATAATTAACTATTTACTGAAATAAAGTTGTTAATAAAAATAACAAAAATATTACAAAGTTATATAGGTTATACTATATAATTTAATCACGGAATTCTTAAATTTTTTCCGCAATTCTACATTTTAAAGTAGATTTTTATTATTACATATAAAAATTATAATTTTTAATTTGACAAGATTATGAATGCAACAGATACAAGTTTTATTATTAAAAGTGACCAGATGGATTGATTTAAAAACATTGTAGTAAACTGTATTTTTGTGGAGTAATGACAGTTAATTAAAGGTGGAAGTGCCACCTTGTAGTTCTAGCGGCCCCATCTTCGATATATGACAAATCTTAACTTCATAGATTTATCAGATAAAATTGAGTTTATCTTGTTAGTAGTAGAAAATTAAAGGACACTTGAAATTATTCCAATAATACATTCATTAGCTTAAGACAATACATAAACTTTACACATGAAGGGGCTATGGTGTCTTTTGTATTGAGTACAAAGTCTAAAGATCAATTTATTTTATGAGTGTTGTTGATACTAATTTCCATTATTTAAATTTTTTTCATTAAGAATAAAATTAGAATTTATCCTGTGTACATTTAGGGCGTACCAAAATCTACCTTAATTCCTATGAATGGATCCGAATTTCGTAGAATACATATGTTATAAGATTAGAGATAGTGTCAGATTTTGATAGTTATTAACTTTACAACTTATATCCAAAAAATTAAATTTCTAATAATTAAATAATAAATTCACAATTTTAAGTCATAATAAATAACATGAATAATTAATATAAAATAATTTTTCATTATTTCATTGGAAAAACCAATATTTTGACCTTTAATGCATGATGTGTTTCCAAGATTGTGCCAATAGAACCTGAAAAGTCAAAACACGCATGAGATCCAAATGATTAATAGATTTAATCTTTGATAATGAAAATTTTATCATTTGGTAAATCTATAGTCCTCGTCTTAATGATATCACGACCTCTATAAATAATTATATGTTGAAATTATTGTTAATGATGCACTAACATAAAATGTAATATACAAAAAATAGGGGAGTCATATTTTATTTTTAAAGTTTCAACTTTAGTGAGAGAAAATATCTTCATAAATCATATATATTATATCAAAAAATAACGTGAATTTAGAATAAAATAATCCAAACGTCACTAGTCAAAAATTTATTCAATGTTTTCATTGAATAAGTTTTTTATAATAAACACTAATCTATAAATTAACATAAACATAAAAAATATATAATCTTAAACAATAACACGGCTACTATAAAAGTATTAACGAAATACCAACTTGAGCAAAAATTCTCCTTAAAACAACGATAAAATCTTCAGCGAAGATTTAATTATCTTTACAAAACATACCGATAACATGCGAACTTATGCGATGATTACACGCTATTGCTTTAGAAAAGTTTTGCTAGTCAAAATTGTCAAATATACAACATTTGATATCCTGTATAGTATAAAATTTTTTATAAAAATAATTTTTGAATTTAAATAATTTGTAAGAGAACGCTCCTACGTAAAAAATCTTTTACTAACATTGTTGTAATATATGAAACAGATTAAGTATAAATCCTTGCCGTGCTCAAAGAATTGGTTTATCTTTTTTAATTTTGTCGAATCATGGAAAACAAATATGTTGATGGATGTGACGCCAAAAATTTCTTTAAGCAAGGAAAAGGTGTTACATACAAGTTAGAATTAGAATAATACATTCGAATTCACTGTTGCATAACTAAATGAATTAGGGATTTTATTCTTTTACCAGGATATATCGATTTTACTGCAGATGATGTGGTATTTATTTATATAATAAAATTAAAAATTTTGATCATTTTCTTACAGAATTTAACATCCAGACTTACAAAGAATATCAAGCTAAATCTACCATTGGTTAGTTCCCCTATGGATACTGTTACAGGTAAGATAAAAAATGGATCCCCAATATAAATATTAAACATCAATTGTAGAATCAGAGATGGCCAGAGCTATGGCAGTAATTATTTGATTGGTTAACAATTTTAACTGAATAAAATCTAGTTACATGGAGGAATTGGAATAATCCATTCAAATTGTGACGCATCCAAACAAGCTTATATGGTTTCAAAAGTGAAAAAGTTTCAACAAGGATTCATATGTGATCCAATTGTTGTATCAGGGGATCAATATGTTGAAAATGCATTTATTCTTAAGAAAAAACACGGGTTTTCAGGCTTTCCAGTAACTGATAGTGGTAAAATTGGTGGAAAATTGTTGGGTATGGTGACTTCTAGGGATATTGATTTCATCAACAAATCAATGGCTAAGAAAGTGCGAATAGAAGAGGTATTTTTTATCAATAAGCAAATTATTGTTTTTTTTTCGTATATATTATCACTAGTTAATTTTATAAACATTTTTTTGAATAGGTTATGACTAGGGTCGAAAATTTAACACTAGGAAAACAAGGTATATCCTTATCGGAAGCACGAAAACTTTTGGGTGAAGCAAGAAAAGGTAACTTATTTGAGAATTTATTATAAATTTATAAAGTTGAGAATTCATTATAAAATTAATAGCTTATCATATGGCTTTATTATTTTTTAATTAAATTCCTAATTTACCTCTTAAATTTGTGGAGTTTTTGCTATAGACTTTATCAGAAAATTATTATAAATACAAAAACGTAGTCAAAAGTTTCATCAGATACATAGCCACTAATAAAAAAAATCTTTGCTTATTCTGAAATACTTGTATTATCTAAACTACCTAATGTTATTATTTTATGTGGTACATCACCACTTAAAATAATATCTGTTTATTATTAATCTTATAAATTAAATGTACACATATGAGTCTGTCGAGCCATATAATATACTTTTCTACCATGGTTTATATAGATAGATTATTTCACTATATTTGTATTATTAAGCCTTCTCTTATTTCTCACTACCACTATGATCCAAAACTTATTAAAATCACAAAAGTAACACAGCGAAGCTATTTTTAAAGAGTGTCGAATAATAAAAGCAACCACATGCAAAAGTAAGGGCTTAACTGATAAGAATGCTTACTCAACACGTAAAATTAATGAGGATGCTATTTTTGTGACGCAATCTGCTTATGAGAAAGATAAAAATAGCGCAAGCATCTTAAAAGTTGACCTTAGATTTCTCTTCATAAAGTAGATGACAGACACTCTCTATAAGTATTAAGATTTAGTTTTGTTTGTTTAATATCAAGTAAATTTAGACCTTATGTAGTTAATGTATAGGCTTTATTATTGAAATCTAATTCAATTTTTTTATAAAGACTGAAAAATATTAAACGTTTTCTCTATGGTGATTTTCACACTATTAAAATTAATTTGACTTAATTTTGGAGAAATAGTCTTCTAATGATGTAATACATTTTCACCAGTATAAGGAAAACTGCCTTATGCTTTATGATGCTTGAGAGATGCAATAATCTATAACAAAATAATTCTATTAATCCTCAAAATTACATCATTTATATGAAATATTGCATTTTATCTATTTATCATTGCCTCTTCCATATATGATACGATAAGAGTGAATTCCAAAACCCTATTTTTATTTTAACAGTGGACATAAATTATTGTTACATGTTTTAGGTTACGTCCACAAAATGTAAAATTTGACAGATTAATTAAAGTCTAAATAATTTTGTACATGCTTATTATTTAATAAAAATTAAATTATGATGGAAACTATTTTTTTAACATTAATATTGTTGTACTGTCCATAAATGAAAAATTTTTCTATATATTTATCGTTATCAAAAACTGTTAGTAAATTTATTGTGAAACGTGATATTATGACACAATTGTTTCGTTAAAGGATAACTTTATAACTTTTGTAAATAAAATTCTGTTAGATAGTTTCCCATTATCACACTTATAAAAAGTCATGAAAATTATGATATTACGTTATAGTTATATTAGTGAAAAAATTACACTATTAGCTATGATAAAAGAATGAGTATTATCTTTCCCTAAAGATTCTTTATATAAGCTGATACAGACAAATCTGCACCTTAAATGATCGAGTAGCATGTTAATACACGAGCAAAAAACTACAAAACAAATTAGTTAAGAAAATCTATATCAAAAACAATTTTTATTGATTTAGATATTTAATAATATATATATAATTCTTGATATATCTGTTGTGCATGCCGAATTTAAGCAAATTTATCATATGCTGAAATTATTTTTAATTATTTGAAGTAATACTACATATTATATGTCCAGTTGCAAATTTAGTGCTAAATAGATTATATTAATGGTATTTTTTTATACAAACATTAATAGAAGTACTTACGTATTCTATCAAATAGTAATTTTAGAGGTAAGACTTACCATTATTTTTTTTAGTTTTAGATTTTATGTGACTGAAAGATTGTAGATAGATTTTAAACTATCATGTAATTGGACTCCTGTACTAAATAATTAGTGAATATAACAGCGCATCGATGTCTTTAAGTCCTTTAGCGCTAAAAGCCGTAATGTTATATCAAAAGACTTTTATAATTATGCTTCAATTTTATTCTTTTTGATAAAATTGATGAGGAACCACTAATGTTTTGTTTATTGATTTCGTGAATTACTTTTCTGAGACACTTAGGAAACTATAACTCATCCAACGGAGTAGATGCTCTATTTATTATTAAAAAAATTAAACTCTGTAATGGATGGCTATTTAAAAACAATTACATAAAACTATAGTACAATTTCATAAGATCATAGAGATGCTTATACACCTAGCTCACACTGGTGTTCTGAAAAGCAAGAAAAGAGAGGATCTGTATTAAAATCTTTTTTTATAAAAATTGAAATTTATTACTTTTCCATAAATTTTTATACAAAATTTTATTGTATCATTATTTAGGAAAACTACCTATAGTGGATTGTAACGGCAATTTAATATCACTAACATCAAGATCAGATATAAAAAAGGATAAAGAATACCCTAATGCTTTACTTGATTCAAGAAAGCAATTAATGGGTAATTTTCTATTTAATATCTCCAAAAATATGATAATTTTTTATAATTTTACTAGTTGGTGCTTCTATAAGTACTCATTACGAAGATAGAACTCGTCTAGAGGAGTTGGTTAATGCACAAGTAGATGTTATTGTAGTTGATTCATCACAAGGAAATTCTTTACACCAAATGAATGTATAAAATACATAAAACAAGTAAATTTATTATGTAATAGCCCATCTATTCGTCTATTGCACAAATAATACTTTAAGAAACACAGCTCTATTTATTTTTTTGCTAATTTATTTATATGGGACTTCATTACTTAAGAATAACTTATAAATTTATTTAAACGAAAGTATGTCAGAGATAAAGGGCAAGTGATTATATGTAAAAGTAATTTAAAAATACTTGATTTTAATGTAACTAGACCCTACATTAAGCTACATATAAATTGTATGCAAAGTTAATTTATTATGTAGATAGTTAAATATACTCAAATTTTAACCTACAGAACATGGCTGCTTCTCTTTTTTGTATATTCAAAAAAATACTTTGGGGTTGATAAGCCCACTAAAATCAACTTTTCTCCAATTAAAAAGTAAAATTAAATTTTCTCCGATTAAAAAGTAAAATTAACTTTGCTCCGATTAAAAGTAAAATTAACTTTTCTCCGATTAAAAAGTAAAATTAACTTTGCTCCGATAAAAAGTAAAATTAACTTTTCTCCGATTAAAAAGTAAAATTAACTTTTCTCCGATTAAAAAGTAAAATTAACTTTTCTCCGATTAAAAAGTAAAATTAACTTTTCTCACATTGAAAAGTAGCTGTATCGAAACTAAAAAAATTAGTCCTGCCTATACGCACCAGCGTGTTTGCTACAATATTCTTCTTTAACTTAAATACTACAAAATATTATTTAATATATTATTGTTCGCTGATATCTAATATATGAAAATTTATTTTCATATTTTGAAATTTTTTGTAATTTAATAAAAAAAAATAAAGTTAAAAAGAATTTTACAAAATCTACGAGCATAATAACATTTCTATTTTGTTGATCTTAGTAAAAATGCAGCTACATTCTTAGAGTTAGGCCACACATTTTTGAAATGTTTTAGGAAATCGTTTAGTACAAAAAGGCATATATAGTAATGTATGACTAGAAATTCAAATGAATCATTAACTTTCAACTAGTTTATGTCACTGAAATCAAACTGTTAATGAAATGGTTAATATTAATCAAATAGTGTTATAAAAAGTAAATAATTGTCGCTTATCGAAAATAAATGCATGTCGTTACTTGTGTCTAATAGTTATAGTAGTCAAATGTACAACGAATTGTGGATTTTTTAAGGCCAATAATTACCTTAACCGGACTTGAAACTAGTTCTAGGTGAAAGGGGCGTAAAACAGCAGTTTTAGTAATAGGGTTTAGAAGCAGTGCATTGTGGATACAATTTTAAATAGTTTTCTAGAGTCTCACACACCAAAGATAACTTCATATTATAGTTACAGTGTGAAATCACTGATGCAAGTTATTAGGCTGTAAAGTTTAAGTTGGTCAGAAAAGCTTGATTGAACGCTGTAGACACCGAACCGGAAATAATCATCATTACTTGCACCGCTAGAAATCGGCTTATTGTTCAGCTGTAGCATGAGTATTTAATCTATTATACATCCTCGTTTTAAATAAAAAACGTTCCTACCCTATCTCTATCTCAGAAGCTGACTTTATGTGAATCAGTTAAACGAGGCAGGAATTTACTCTCAGTGTATCATCATTCAATCTGACCTTCTTCCTACTGCTAACATGATCTGTAATTTTTTAACAGATATGCAATCACTTAGTTTTTTTCAAACTTATTCAGGGATGCGAAAGATCGGAAACAGAAGTTCAGAACAAGCGTAGAACTCGCAACCGATTGTCAACGAGCACTAGCTCCTAATTGTAGGACCATCTGTCTGTTAACAAATATCTTCCCTCTAGAAAGGAATCTTTTCAAGCACTACGTAAGTCTGTATTTGGAGCAGAGCCAACAAATATAGTAATAATAAAACTTACTGGCAAAATTAACCATCTATTGGCAAAATGACAACCACTCATTTAAAATTGTTGAATTCGCAGTAAATTAGTCTTTTATATAAGCACTTGCATATTTTGTACACAAGACTAGATAGATGAGAAACTAGTCTTTATACAATAAATAAGATTCAATACAATGCTGGTTTACTGAATCCTTACTTGTATTTTCTATAAATTTCACAGAATTTATGCCAATGGTATATCAGATACAATAAAATTGATTAATGTGCACATTATACTGAAATTGTTGTACCTTTTTACTCCTAAATACATAACATATAAGTCGAATTGATGTGATCATAATCATTTCATTTTTTTTTTCAAAATAGAAAATTTTTGATTCATTATATGTTCTTAAGTAGACAAACACTGGTTACTAAATGATGCTAGAAATTTTAGCTAAGAGCATGAAATAGTAGGGGGTAATTCACTTCTGACTAAACATTCCACCTAGGCTAATAATTCTTGCTATACTGTAGAATGAAAACTAGTCATAAATACTTCGTGGAGAGGTGCATTAACAATAACCAATTTAACTATAATCCTCAATTTTGAATTTATTTTATACTGTTTCACATAATAATTAGACATCCCAATATTATCTCAAGCATTCCGCTGCTCATTTCGACCTATGAAATACGAATGGATAGAACCCACTTATAAAACTCGAACTGGCTTTTTTGTATCATAAGTCTAAATTTACTACTACGTAGTGTCATAAATTTTTGACAAAATCCCTATTAGAGATGGAGTGTGTGTGAATACTGTTTTTTTAATAGAGTATATAATGAATGCTTAAATGTTGTTAAAAATATTTTATCCACTCAAATAACGTATATGTATATATATAAGATTTTTATAATGAAGCTTCCGCGTGAGTCTTCATATGCTTTAACGATAAATTTCTCGAGTATTATATATGATGCTATTTGCCAAAATACATTTATAAACATTTCAAATAAATACTTTACCACCAAAGTAATGGTAACTCAACTGTAAAAAACAATAATAATTTTTATCTCATATGAGATTAGAGTAGAGATATAGTTTTTTGACTTACTATTTTTTTGGATTTTAATAATAAACATAAAAAATTAGTAATAAGATATATCCTATATTGAGCTAGTGCTTATCAAACACTTTTCTGTATTTGATATTATGACATTTTGTTGTTACCGTAGTGATATTCACCAATTTCTTAAAAACATTATCATGGTGATTATAATAAATTACGTAGGAAATATTACCATAGTGATTTAATAAATTGACTAGTAATTATTACCATGACGATTTAAATTAATTGCCTATGGAATATTACCATAGTGATTTTGGTGAATTGAATATTCACCAATACCATGTCAATTATAAATTATGTAGGAAGTGTTACCATAGTGATTTTTGTAAATTGCCTATGAAATATCACCATAGCGATTTTAATTAATTGCCTATTAAATATTACCACAGTGATTTGTATGAACTGATTAGTAATTATTACCGACGATTTTAGTCAATTGGCTATTAATTATTACTATGGCGGTTTAGATCAATTGACTAGTGACTATTACCACAGTGATTTTGGTAAATTCAATATTAATTATTACTATGTCAATTATAATAAATTACGTAGGAAATATTACCAAAGTGGTTTTAATAAATTGACTAGTAATTATTACCATGATGATTTCAATAAATTGAATATTAATTATTACCATGCCGATTAAAATAAATTACGTAGGAAATATTATTACGGTGATTTTTATGAATTGCTTAGGAAATATTACCATATTGATTTTGGTTAATTAAATATTGAGTATTACCATGGTGATTTAAATGAATTGAATACCACTATAATCATAGTGATTTAATGAATTGACTAATTGGTTACCATGGCGATTTAAATGAATTGTCTAGTAATTATTAACATAGTAATTTAATAAATTGACTAGTAATTATTACCATGCTGATTATTATGAATTCACTAGTATTTATTACCAAGGTGGTTTTCATGAATTTCTCAGGAAATATTAGCACGTCGATTATAACAGATTAATTAGGAATTATTACCATGGTGATTTTAATGAATTGGATATAATTATAATCATATTGATTAAATGAATTGAGCAGTAATTATTACTATGGCGATTTTAATGAATTCACTAGTATTTATTACAATGGCGATTATAATAAATTACGTAGGAAATATTATTACGGTGATTTTCATGAATTGCTTAGGAAATATTACCATATTGATTTTGGTTAATTAAATATTGAGTATTACCATGGTGATTTAAATGAATTGAATACCACTATAATCATAGTGATTTAATGAATTGACTAATTGTTACCATGGCGATTTGAATGAATTGACTAGGAAATATTACCATTCTGATTATTATAAATTCACTTGTATTTATTACCAAGGTAATTTTTATGAATTTCTTAGGAAATATTAACATGTCGATTATAATTGGTTACTCAGGAATCATTACCATGGTGATTTTAATGAATTGGATATAATTATAATCATATTGATCAAATGAATTGAGCAGCGGTGATTATAATCGATTACTCGGGAAATATCACCATAGTGATTTAGATGAATTTCCTAAAAAATAGGACCTTTTTAATATTCTATTCATAAATTAAAAAACTTCGGATATTAATTTTACTAAAATGATCATTATTTCATTTTAAGTGTCAAACTTAAAACTAAATCATAAAGCAGCTATTTATAGAGAATATTAATATCTATTAACAATTTATAAACTTTTTAATGAGAATATAATTTATAGGCTGAAAAAAACTTGGCTTCTCTATAGATTAAAAAATATGTTATATCACACAACAATAACGTAATGATAGTATTTTTTACTCTCTCTAGTTGAAATACTAAGAATTTTCACACTATGCAATATATCAAATTACACCAAAATAATGCAACTTTTGAACATGTATGTTATAAAAATTCATATAATACTGAATATTTACATCGACTACATGAAAGAAAACTATCATTATTTTAAGAGGATTTTATAAGCTATATCGAATTTTGTTATTATTATTCTAAGAGAAAAATTTAATGTTACTTTTACGTTTAAAAATATAATGGACTTGTTTCGATAAATCACACATCCAAATAAGTTTAAATAACAACAGTTTATGAATAACTTAAATATTACACCCAATTAAAAAAATTTTTTTTTAATACAAGAATCTGGGTTAACATCTTTGTAGATATATTTTTTTTTTCAAAATAATTAGAAATCTAAGTAAGAAATTGATGGGTATTAAATTCGCAACATTCACTAATAGTCCAATTTTATTAGAATTATCCTAAAATTGATGTTATTGCAGGAAATGGTAATATTTTCTACAAAATAGAAAATTATTTATTTTATATAGTTGTAACACGACAACAAGCTGAAAACTTGGTTCAAGTTGGAGCTGATAGTTATACGTGTGGGAATGGGAAGTGGTAGTATTTGTATAACTCAAGAAGTAATGGCTGTTGGTAGAGCACAAGCTACATCTGTATATAATGTAGCATCACATTGTAGTGCATTAGGTATATTTGACTTATAAATCAACATATTTGTGAAAAATATTATAGGAATTCCAGTGATAGCTGATGGTGGAATTAGTTGTGTGGGTGATATAGTAAAAAGCATTAACACTAGGAGCGTCATCGGGTAATAATTTTATATCCGAAAGAAATGGATAATATTCAAATAAACAATTATAGCTATGATGGGATCATTATTAGCTGGTACACAAGAAGCACCAGGTGAATATTTTGTACATGACGGTGTGCGTGTGAAAAAATATCGAGGTTATCATAATTACCAAATATCAACTAATTAATTGTGATAGGTATGGGGTCGATAGGAGCAATGGAAAATAAAACAAGTCAAATTAGATACTTTAGGTACAATTATTATATAAAATCACTAAAAAAGATAGTTTTTACGAGATCATATAATTAGTGATGAAGACAAAGTAAAAGTTGCACAAGGAGTAAGTGGAACAATACTAGATAAAGGAAGTCTATACTCATTTATTCCCTATCTTGTTAGTGGTATGAAACACGCATTTCAGGATTTGGGTGTTAAATCAATAGTGCAAGCACAGTATTTGTCAAGGCTGGATAAACAAACTTATTGTGATATTATTTAGTGACGATTTGTATGCAGGCAAATTACGATTTGAAAAGAGAAGTAACGCAGCCCAGTATGAAGGTGGTGTTCATGGACTTTATTCGTATGTTTCAATAAAAAACTTTTTTATTATATATAATGAATAAATGTTATGTTTGTTGAAAATATGCATTTACATATTGGAAACCTTCAAATAAATTTATTTAAGAATATATCTATGTAAATTACATTCTATAACCCTTAATTCTCTAGGTATGAAAAAAGATTATATTAAAAATTATGGAATTATTTTATACATCAAAAAAATAGATGTTACATAACTCGTAAAAAAATAAAATATTTAAAAATTAAATACATATAATGTAGTTGCCATTGTGAGTGTGTTTATATATGCTGGCAATCGTGTAATTATATTCTTAATTTCTTCAGTTACAGTTTCTTTATTACTGTCAATTGATACGGTAATATAGTTTGTACTCTATAAATAATGTTATTGGTTGAAAATAACATTATGCAAAAATTACTTCTTTGTAGTTCAAAATAGCAAAATTAAAGGAAAATGTATTTCTATCGCCTTTATATAAGATTATATTATAAAATTTCAACATCTCTTTATTATTCTGTAGTTTCTTTATATATGATAAAGAAATATTGAAATTGAGTGATGATTTTACAAGCACTGATTCAGTATTAAGCATCAAATTTATATCAATAATACCACGACCTAAATAAATAAATATATAAATTATTCTTCGAAATAAGAAAACGCTATGGTATTTTTAACTATAAATTTACGCTTGTATATTAAATGTACCGATAAGTTTTATTTTTGATTATGCAAAATAATAGTATTAGAATAAGTTAAGTCATTGTATTAGAAATTTTAAAATACTTATCATAGATGACATATATTTATTCTTTTATTTTATATATATATATATAATAATAAACTAAATACATCAAATTATTTCTTTATAAATATGTCAAGTACTAAATATAAACTAACTCAGCCAACGTATTTTGCACACCAGGAACTTATGAAATATAACATATACGATTAAAAGCTCTTGCTAATGTCAATTTAGTATATCTTCGCAAAGTTTAAATGATGAAGGCCGTATCCTCAATCTTCCCGCAACTACTAGTTTAGCCAAGATTGCAAGTGATGGGAAGAATGTGATATGCTAGATGTCACGCGGTAATTTCAAATAATAAGTAAGGAAAGTGTATGTGTTTTATGCGACATTTATTTTCATGCTCCTTTGAATGAACAACTACGACATGATATATTTACGTATGTAGTTTCATAAACCGATTAAATTTTAGTGGGTTCAGCTAATAGGACTGTTTGACGTGTAATGTTATCACACACCTGAGATTATTTCTGATATTCATATATTATATCAATTAATCTTAAAATACCCTGTGAGTAATAAAAATTCTTTCGGCCATTTGGATTCACGTTGTGTCACAAAATTTACAGATGATGATTTTTAAGCATACTGCATGTATGTATATTTAACGGTAGTTGACAGATGCATATTTAACGGTAGTTGACAGATGCATATTTAACGGTAGTTGACAGATGCATATTTAACGGTAGTTGACAGATGCATATTTAACGGTAGTTGACAGATGCATATTTAACGGTAGTTGACAGATGCATATTTAACGGTAGTTGACAGATGCATATTTAACGGTAGTTGACAGATGCATATTTAACGGTAGTTGACAGATGCATATTTAACGGTAGTTGACAGATGCATATTTAACGGTAGTTGACAGATGCATATTTAACGGTAGTTGACAGATGCATATTTAACGGTAGTTGACAGATGCATATTTAACGGTAGTTGACAGATGTATATTTAACGGTAGTTGACAGATGTATATTTAACGGTGGTTGACAGATGCATATTTAACGGTAGTTGACAGTCTTTTGGGAAATAGTAATGATTTTAATAATTAAAATATATTTCTATACTATAGATATGTAACTTAAAAACTATTTAATTGGAGTTTTTAATATATTAAACATTTAGCACTTTTTTTGATTTGAGATTATCTAGCGTCGCCTATTGTATATTTTTGATTCACCGTCACATAAAAATTCATAATCTTAAAATTAGAGAGATTCAAAATTACGAGAAACCGGTAAAGTGACTTAAGGGTGCAAACATATAAGAAATTATTGATATAAAAATATATTAAGTGATGATTAGTATAATAGTTAATGGTTCCAGTGGTATTTAATACGCGTATTATTATTTTCATGACAAAATTATTAAAGGTACATTTTTTTAACGCTGCATTCTTTTAATTTATTGTTTAAAACGAACGACATTGATATGGAATATCCAATTTTTTATAAAAACGATAGAAATCTTTTTTTATTTAAGTTATCTGCATACATTTAAAATATTTTACTATCAAGACCAAATAGTGGTTGATACTCCATGTTAATTATAAAGAATGCTGATAATGCATATAATTTGCGAAATCAATTATTCAGTTTTACCTAGAGAATTACATTTTTTTTCAATCGTAATATTTGCCATATTATTACAACTAACATGAATTTTCGAGATTTAAATAGTTCGTTTTTATCAAGTTAAGCAATTTTTAAAATTTCATGTATTAAAAATGTTAATATCCATAAAAGCTAACAATATTTTGTGAAAATATCGTTATTTCCGATTGCGTATAAAAAATTAAAAAACTCCCTCCAAAACGTAATAAATTCTTTTGAGGAAATTCCGAGTACTATTTAGTACACAACTATATACGATAATACCTAAAATGACTGTGAACATCTTTAATTAGGAATAAAATGCGCAGTCATTTTTTATGTAAAGTATTAAATGAGAATAATGACGCATCAGTCGTAAGAAAAATATCAAACTTTGTCATCTAACAATAATTTCAACATAACATATTGAAATTAAAGTGTTTTGAGTATCTTGAATTCATTCATATAAAGAGTCTTTAAATTTCACATATACATAAATTAGCTGGTATTCATGTATCTTATTTCGTTTAAAATAGACTTAATTAAGTATTTTAAAATTTAAATAATTGCGTACGTAGAAGTAACGTACGCAATTAGAAAAACCAATTTTTTGGTATGACTCAATTTTTTTAATTTAAAAAATCAAAGAACGTATTTGCAGTTATATCAAATAACACAGAAGATTCTTTAGTAAGTATGAAAACTTTAGAATTACAAATATCTAAAAATATATTGTCTAAATGTAAAAAAATTTGATTCTTTGTGATACTTATAGTAGCTCAAGGCAATAATAAATTTTTAATAATCGCCAATTTGATTTAAAAATCTTCGATTATATTATTACTGTAAAAGAGGATTTAAATATTGCATTATTTTCATGTTTATAACAATAAGATTATTAAAATTACCTTTTACATCTATACTATATGTACAGATAGAATTTACACATTGTTTGGATTTTAAAATGGTAGAAAAGTCTGTATTAAATTTGTGTGATGTTGCCTCCATTAGACGATTTTCTGTCCTATTAAATAATATTAAAAAAGAAATTCATATAAAATTAGTATGTGTGAATGTAATGTATCCTATTATGAAGATATTACAATATATTTTAAAAAAGTTTTTATATAATATTAATAGAATTAAAAAAATATTTTCTAAATAACTCTAAAAGTAGTTTACTAATAAACTACTTTTATGAACTATTTTATTAAAGTTTATAAATAATTAATACTGGTGTAAGACATTTATCTTCACAAAAATACATATAAACATTAATGATTGATTTTTTTATTAACGAATGAAAAAAAATTGAAGCGATTTCATTTATATTTTAATTAGAAATTTCTAATAAATAAAACTTAATTATATCTAAGAAAAAAAATTAAGTGTTTTTATAAATTATTGGTGTAATACTTGAATTTTTGTTGTATGGCAAACCACTAGAATAATTAGTTATTGATGTAATTATCAAATCCTATATAGAAATTAAAATTTTAAAATTTATGAAATTTATGAAATTTTAAAACACTCGTGTATTCAATTAAATAATGAAAATAATTTAAATACTATATAACTTCAAACTCAAAAAAAGATGTTATTTTCTTATTTACAAATGTTAGTGTTAGTATACATCACTAGCAAGGAATAAAAATAATACGAGGCGAAAAGTCCTCAGAGCCAACGTCTGGTTCTGGATAGAGCAGCAATTTTTCTCCGCAGAAATGCGGGTATTTTATTAGATGAGTTAATATAACTGAATGACGTGCAATTAGGACATGTATAATTGACCTGGTTATTAATAATTCTGAGATGTTACTACCAGCTGTACATAGATCGTAGCCATTTAATGGTTTTCTTAATTTGGTAATGGCTTTGACAGATTTAAAATTCATGATTCAGCTGGGTGTCTATACTAGGTATAATTGACTTCTAGTACAATCATTATTCTTATTAATTATAGCCGAGATCCCCTTAAGAAAGATAAAAAGCTTGTCTGGAAGGTGTCGCAAGGCTTTCCGCTGCGTAACCAAAAAAAGTGATTTTTAAAAAAATTTATTAAAATATGCAGCTTATTTTTAAGAGGTAATTTCTAATATAATATGTATGAGAAACAAAGAAATAATATTTCTTTGTACATAAAATATGTGTTTTGTTAAAATTAGACAAAACACATTGTAAAGATTACTTATGAACAAGTACTATCAAAAAATAATTTCTTTTATAAAGAAATTATTTTTTAGTATATGAAACTGATCAAAATAATTTTTTTACAACTAATTGTTTGTAATCATGAGATAACGTTCTAAAAATCATATAAAAATATCATATACGCGCATGCGTATAATAATTATATATTTTACGGTAATATGCGATTATTGGAGCTACTTTAAAAAAAATCTGCTGTTGAAAGTACAAAATAATACCTAAAAAGCGAGAATTAACTTGCCTTAAGAGTTTTATGTCCTGTTTGTTCGAAAGGGATGAAAATTTATAAACTAAGAAAATAGGAAACCGGATAAAGAATTACTTAGATGTTTTAAAAAAAGTTGCAATAAGACAATTTTATTCGGAATGGATCATTCTTCGAAAAAATCACGAATGAAGCTTTTTGACATCGTCTTTTATTGCATCTATGATCAAAAAGGCACTCACAGTCGATCATGAAAAATGATTTTGCTTATTCAAAACAAACATGTAAGGACTTGTCTAGATTTTTTTGATGATATATCTATAATCGATGAAAGTGTAATTGTAAGAAGAAAATACGATATGACGAAAATTCAGGCCGCGCGTGCGCCAATGGGCACAAAAATTTTGAGCGTGGTTTGTTTGTTTACGCATATAAAAAATGGCACAAAAGGGTAATGATTCTACAAAATTTCAATTCATACTCACCGAAAAAGGCAAGAAAATGATTTTTTATAAAAAATTTTTTTTATACAGAGCATCACACTACGAAGATGTGGCAGTCTTGGAGCTGCCAAAACAGAAATTGTTCAGCGAAGTTAAAAACGACTCTGTCTGAAAAAACTGAAATAATGGATTCGACAAATAATCATAATCATGTTTTATCCGAAAATGATATATCAAAAACTTTTTTATCATTCAAGATAAAAAATCTGGCTGAAAACAGTGCTTATACTACCCACCAAGTATATTCTGTTTCAACATGTGATACGAAATCATTCGAATTACCAATTTTAAATAAAAAACATATTTATAAAAATATTCAAAATATTCGGAAGAGAAAATCAATCACTGTTGATAAATCAAGAAATTTGGAAGAACTTCAGATCAGTACTCTTCGAAATGAAAAATTTTGCTTGCTTGATACTGGAAATGAAGTAAATGATAGGATTGTTGTTTTTGCAACAGAAAAAAATCTACTCCACCTCAAAAATTCTCAAATTCTGATTGCTGATGGTACCTTCAAAGTTTGCCCTAAAGATTTCTATCAACTATACATTCTGCATGCAAGCGTTGCTTCAAAAGTCTATCCTCTTGTCTATATTCTTCTAAAAACAAAAAAAGAGTGTGACTACCTCAGAGCAATCAATTTCGTCGTGGAAAAATGCACACCGAACTTTCCACCTATTATAGTTATAGATTTTGAATTTGCTGCCTTCGTTGCTTTTAAAAAAGCAACAAAATCTAAAATATATTTTTGTTTATTTCACTTTGGACAGACCATTTGGAGAAAACTTCAGAAACTTGGATTAAGTATTGAGTTTTTAAAAAAACTATGAATTTCGATTTTATATGAAATGCATAACATCTTTGGCATTTGTTCCTCCAGAATTTGTCGAAATTGAGTACACAAAAATCCTAAAAAAATCGTCAGCTTTCCCAGATATAAACTTGTCACATTTTTTCCAATACTTCGAAAAAAATTATCTGAAAGGAACGAAATATCCAGTTGAAACTTGGAATGCCTATGACCGAGTCATAAATAATATTCCATTGACCTTTAATTCTGCGGAGGTTTTTAATCGCCATTTTTTTGGAAAATTTGAACAATGTCATCCTGGAATATCCAATTTCTTTGAAAAGTTAAAAATTAATCAAAGTAATATAGAAAATGATATTGAATATAGTATGGCGAATATATAAAAAAACTCTGTATCTATATATCAAAAAAAATGACTATCTATCAAAAACATTTGTATAAATTACAATTCATATTATGAAATGACATATTTAGAACTAATAGCAAAACTTTATTTTTGGAAATTTGATTAATTTGTTTTAAATTATTGTTGATTTTTGAAAAAATTCAACCGCGCACGCGCGGCCGAATTTTTCGCCATGGCCGAATTTTCGCTTTGCGCAGACATGTAAGGACTTGTCTAGATTTTTTTGATGATATATCTATAATCGATGAAAGTGTAATTGTAAGAAGAAAATACGACAGAGAGAGAGATATTAGGACGATGTGGATGTTTGGCGGTATAGCAAAAGAGCGTCTCAAGAATGGAGCAAAAAACCTTTTTAATTAAATTTTTTATGATCAAAGTGAGGTTACAGTAACCCAGCATCACCCAACGCAGGATCAATAATCCACTCTGATGGATTGGATTAAAGGCATACAATAATATCAACACTTATTATTGTTAATCATCTCGTAGTTATCATGATGAACATTTCAATGTTCACACCCGAAACGTGGAAAATGTTTGTTGTCTTTCTTAAAAAAAAAAGCAACGAATACAAAGCCTCATATATATTCGAGCATATATACAGCTGAATTTTGTTCCGTTATATATGAAGACGCATACGAAAAATAAATTATTTATTATAAAAATCCATTAATTATTCTTAATCAATAAGTAATTACTTTTAAAATTAAAGTACAGTTATCGTTAGTTTGAGCATGCACAAATATGACGTGCCTATAATTTACTACGATTTTACCATAATACGCTACTAAAATTTTTACATTATAGCGGAAAATATTGCTAAATGAAAATAAATTTAAAAATCGTCCGTAAACTTAATATTATAGCGTAGAGAGATATAACATAATTCTTAAAGACAATAGACATTAATAACCGAACGTTGTTGTACGACACTATACGAGACATCTTTACTGTAAAATATCGTCAAAGATCGTTATTTAAAA
The DNA here is from genome assembly GCF_042242105.1 of Pempheris klunzingeri. NCBI lineage: Eukaryota > Metazoa > Chordata > Actinopteri > Acropomatiformes > Pempheridae > Pempheris > Pempheris klunzingeri. Next base: position 22,541 of record NW_027255246.1, read on the forward strand.
GTAAATGAATTTACAATTCAGAAGGTCGATAGATTCTAGATCATTCTTACAAAGTCTATTTATAATGAATAATTCAAAACATTTGACAATAAAATATTTTAAAATTATTTAAATAAAATAATTTAAATTTGGTAAATATTTTTTTATACCTAAAAATGCAAGTTATATTTAATAAAAAATGATAAAATATAGAGATTTAATAAAAGACGAGATTAATGTTGTATCAGTAGCAGTAGGAGTTTATATTTTTCACAAAATCAGAAAAATGTTTTCAACAATTATTAAATTGTTGAAAACATAAAATTTTAACAATGTGTATAAACAACTAATTCAATATATATTCATGACACTTTATTTTAACAGTTGTTTTAGAATCCAAATGCAGCTGAAAAATAATTGAATTGAATTAAATTGAAGTCAAGTCAAGTCAAGTCAAGACGAAAAGTTTAGCTTGCAGTCTTTTTATGTAGACTTGCTCGATATTCTGTTAATAATTTATCGTAAATATATATACTTAATCAACGTATAAAAGGATTTTATTTAGTATAAAATTTATATGTTATGTTTCAAAATTTCACAAGAATGGCCCATAAGGCTATATCAGGTAAAATTCGACACTGAATAAAAAAATCTTCTTTTTGCGTAGGGTGAAATGACTATTTATAGAGTTTATATGAATGTAGTAGATTACGAATAAAGCTGTCAGTAAAAAACCTCACATAATTTAACGGATAAGAAGATGATTGTAATGAAGATGAGCACAAAAATAAATATCTATCCGAGATATGACGAATAATAAATAGATGAATTTAAATTAATTAGATGTATCATGACTATATGCTCGGATCATATAAAATAAAAATTTAGATAAAATGACCAACAGCGGAATAAAATCCCACACTATGACGGGATAATATAAAAGTCATATTATTTTCGAGAAATAATATGACTTTATAGTCTTAAAATGATATTTTCAAGGCGTAAAATTTCTTAATAAGAAACTTTAGGACAACTATATAAAAAATTAACGTTATAAATTTAAGGCTAATATAATTTGGACTGATGTGTCATATATTATATAAAATAGACGTATATCACAAGATAAATGTTATGCAATGAGTTGTGAAATATTTAGATAAAAGAAAGCTTAATAAATAATTTTAACAAATGCTTCTAGAAAAATATATATATGAAGGGATGTATAAAAATTTCTTAATTTCGTATTAATCTTCGTTCTTATTTTTTAATATTACTTTAAAATCAATGACACCGTGATAAGAAATTAATATGAAATATCTGAAGGAATATATGACTGTAGGTTAAATTAACATAAAATAAGTAAGCTACTTGTAAATATGCGTATTTCTATGCATAAAGTATATTTGCTTTTCTTTTGAAATTTCAAAAAATTATTCATCGCTAATATTTTAAGCAATTTGAAGTATAGTAAGAAATCACATCTAATGAAAAAGCATCACAAATTCAACGTGATCTTAGAGTATTTATTACTCCTATATTTCTGTTAAGAGAGTTAACAGAGATATATAAATTAATTGACAAAAGAGGATAATGCATAGTTCAATAAAAATTATTTAAGAGAATGTATATGAAGAAAAATTTTAAAAATACGTAGATTAGGGTTATTACATTAGTTCTGAATTCATATTTTGATGAAAAACACTAGGGTACAAGTAGGACTCAAATTCTTCTATAGGTTGAAAATATCGAGTAACATTCTTAGGGAGGTCAATCATATAACGATTATCCATAGAAACAGCACATAAGTAAGATTTATTAGGTAATATTGTAGTATTATTTTGATTATGAAAATTTATGTAATGAATATCTACATGCTAAACAAATATATGAAGATATTTATAAATTAATCATTAATGAGAATATGTTTATGAAATGTTTTTACTGTAATATATAATCGTTTAGGAGATTCTATAGAAAATGCTTTTATATATTCCATTTTTGAGGCAAACAATATATATCCAAACATTATACAACTCGCTATAGTTAAAATTTTGATATGAATATTAGTATATACTTGAATTCTCATTAGAAATGGAGTCTATGTATATATATACTAAATTTATAGATGAGAAAAATTACACTTGTAAGTAGGATGAGACACATAAAAATTGCCATAAGCAAAGAGAAATATAATTCCGAATTAAGACCACTTGGCATTCTTCCAGTAACTGGACAAATCACAAGAACTATATAGTCGAATATGTAGATAAAATACACTAACACTGGAATAAGAGTAAACCCATTAAATATGGTTGATACATGCTCCCAATGTATTATAAGATTAGTGGGTTGTTTAAATAGTTTTTGATAACATTTATCTATTTTTTTTGAGTATGTAATTGAATATATTTGATAAAATATTTGGTAATATAGCCATATATATGACATAAGAAGATCTTACACCAAAACATAAACACACTATTAGCAAAAATAGTGAGAAATACATTATGACCAATATCGATTATGGAAATATTATAAAGTTTGTATTTGGCGGATGATCTTGAAAATGACGGCACACATTTTTGTAAAGTATAATTAAATAATTTTAGATAGATTATTAAAAAAGGCATGGTATATATAGATGCTATTGTTTTAAAATTAGATATCCATAACATATTGACATGATTCCACTGGAAAAGTATAGCAAGTATTATATTGAAAAATATAGCAACCATCAAGGAAATAACTATAGCAGTGCATATTATTAGTATTGAAACGATACATCTACTCCCTAAAAATATTTGAATTACAGTAAATATTATAAAGAAAGTATTAATGTGTCACCACCCATTATCAATGAAAAAAGTGTAAAATTTATATTTTAAAAATTAATTTAAATAATTATATTTCATATGATTAAAGTAGAGTTGCGTATAAAAATTTTTATTTAAAATTTAATTGTGATGATGTCGAGCATATACATTGTCTTATATTAACATAGGTATTATATGTAAGAAATTATAATAACATGTTTATGATATATAAAATAATACTTTTAATATATTATTTAATCAATTATCATAATAGAATTTAAATTTATGAAAAGACAAATAGGATGCATTTAGAATTATATTTAATTATAAAAATATCTATATTTATTTTGGGTCAACATTCGTAGCTAGGTAAGGTAGCCACGTGTCTTCAGAAGAATGGACTTAAAATATGTCTTATAATTCCCCGTAAATATAGTAATATTTTTGTTATACGACAGTGACTATTGTATACATCAACATTCAATATTTCAAGTAAACTATACATTATTTTACACTGCACTGGTGGACTAAGTTATGTTTAATAGCCAGTGGTAAAGATAAACTTAAATTTTAAGGTAGGACTTTTTTGTTAAGTAAAAAAGAACAATGTGCTATCTTTTAAAATTCAACTTAATTAGATAATTTTTAAATTTTCATTACAGAGACACAAAACGATTCTGTTGTAGTATAAGCTGCAATAACAATGGTGGGACCGAATCGATCTCTATATTATATTCTCAATGTAATATAACTTTTTTTCAACTCATTAAGTAAACTTGAGCTCAATGATACTATTGAGAAATACAGTCCTTTATAAAACAACTAAAAATTGCCTACTTTAAGATTTTATATTTGAAAAAATTTATTGGACACCATCCAACGAACAATTTAGGTTGAATCGACATCACTTTTATATTTTATCTTTTGATATAAGAAATCATTTTAGTATATATTATATAATTTTTTGAAATTCTACCGGCAGAATTCTGTGTAAAGTTAAAATTATCACAGTTACTAATCCTGCCTAATTTCCAGATAAGTCCGTCGTTGAAACATCGGCCTTTTTCGTAAGTAATCAATTAATGTTTGTTATAAAAGTAACAATTGGTCACAAATAAAATAAATAATGTTAAAAAATCATTTTATTTCGAAAAATTATTGCGAAAAATAATTATTGCGAAAAATTATTACAAAAATTATTGCGAAAAATTATTGCGAAAAATTTGGATTTTTTCGCACGCTAAATATTTATCGTAGATAAAATGGTTAGTTAATAAAAGCATTCTAAAGAATTCTTAAATTGGTGACATGGAAGGGCAAAATTCAAAAAGAGGTTGCAGAAGGCCTGATGCTACCAAATCAACAGTGATGCGGACACATGGCTTAGCACGCTGACCTCGAGGTCACAGGTTAGAGTCCAGGTGCCGCCCACTGCTTCCGGTCTATCGCATCCCTTAATCCGATGTTGGTAGAAACACTTGGATCATTGCATATAAAAAAATTTATAGTACATGCTGGTAGTGGGAGGGTGAAATCAAGTGCTGATATGATACACTAGGAGTAGATTCGTGGCTCCTGTTAATGTGATTTTAATATATTGAAACAAAGTCCAATAGATGGATAGGTTAAGGGTTGTGATTGCACCAAAACGAGGATGTTTAGTGGGTTAAATTACAACACTACCGTGGAATAATAATTTCGAAGATTGTGTGATGACGTGTGGGTGAAATATGTTGGAATAATTCTCTGCTGCGGTGCCTACAACGTTTAATGAAGCAAGTGTGACCAACTTAAACTTTACAGCCCAATAAGCTGCTCCTTAAGCTTTCCTATAAAACTAAAAAAATTCCCAATGAATTATCATATCATAAATATCACAACTGATAGTACACTTATTAAGACATATCCTTTTAAATTAAGTAGAAATTAAATCGAAGATATTATGGATATAGAGGTTAGGTATTCTATCTAGCTGAAGAGGATGACGTGACCGCTTGACAATACTATATCGTTAATAAGACGGGTATCACTCATAAATCCGTTGAGATATTGATACAGACTGAAGACCCATGCTTATATAGAAAACCGAAATTACTTGATAAATAAAGAGTGGAAAATTGATTGTTGTGCTTTTGTTAGAATCTAATTTAAAAATAGGGGGATGTAAATTTTGAAAAATATAGCAGCAAATATCTATACTTATGAATTGTTTTGATAAGAAACAACCTGATTAAATAAATAATTTGTTGTTTAAGTCAATTAAGTTATTGATAAAAAAATCCTATAGTTTCAAGTTAGTCAATTTTTCAAATATAATTGGTATATTGACTGAATGTTACAGTATCTAGCTAATCAACTATGAGAAATTCAGGAATAATATACTCTGTATCTCAAGTAATATGAAAAAAAATCAAGAAAAATATTTTTTACAAAAACAGATAAGATTTTTGTATAAAAATAAATGTGACAGCCTTCACTTAAAAAAAGTGAGTTTACACTTAAACTTAATATGGTCACTTTATATGAAGTTTTACTTTTACTGTTTTCTAGAACATCAGATCTGTGAACATGCTCGTAAAATCGTATACAAACCACAACTGTAGCGAAGGAAATTAGTAATACATAAGCTTTATATGGTATTATAAACATATACAAGCCTATAATATCAAAATAAATAAACCAATTAGTCTTTTTGTATGTATTTGAAAAATTATTTATAGTTGCATCATCGATGACTAATAGCTGGTAGGCAAGTGTGGCAATATTTTTTGTTGCTTTCATTATTGAACTATCAGCTATTTTGTCTATTGTATCGCGTGGAGTATGGTATAAATAACCGTTTCCAACAAATGCAATATCAATAACTAAACATATGAATAAAAATACAGAATAATAAAAAAAATGAGTTGTATATGTCGTAATAGGTAGCTTATTTTTAATCAATAACCTACTAAAATTATAGCAAGAACGAAAAGTATTAGTTAGAGAATTTAAAGTAGACTATAGGAAAAAAGTGCTTTTTTTATGCAGCAAGATCTTATGAATTTTGACATCATATAATATATAAATTGATATTATATATTTTAAAAGTTGATATAAAGTACTAATAATTTTTTATTACTAAAAACTAGAATCTATTTTACAAAGTAGAATAGAATACAGAAATAACACTGCCAATTGCTTGGTATATAATAAAAATTGGTCCGCAGATAATTTAAAGGAAATTGTATAAGAAAGGCACTAAAAAATATTGAATAATATAATTTATATAGAATCAAAAGGTAAATCAAGTTTTCTTATAATTATAGTTAATTTAGTCGATTAATATAAGAAATTGAATATTAATAAAATATTTCATAAGAGATCAATATCTACAATTCATTGCCACTAAAAGTAATTAAATTTCTAGATGCTTTGAATAATTATCAAATAAAATTACTTATGATATTCAATTCAATTTGTTAAGAATACTTAAAAAAATAAAATGAATAAGTTAAAGATGTATAGTATTCCTAAAAAACTATACATCTAATAAAATAATAAATTTTAACAAAATTAAGTTATGCTGTCTTTTTTGTTAAAACCTTACCCGAGAAGCAAATTATTTAGAATAACATATAAATTTTCTAATTTAATTACATAAATGAGAAAATTTAGTTGATCTAACTTTACATTGGCAATTAGATAATCTTAAGGCAATAAAAATATGATTAAACATACATTACAATTTTATTATTGTTTAATAACTTCTGTGAGTGAGTAATATGTTGTAGTGTTTATGAAAAAATGGAGTATATAAAAAATAATTAGTTCTAACTAAAGATAGAATATGCAAAATTATCGTAAACTAAATGATGCTAACTTCCATCACTTAATTAAAAAATGCATCTATTTTATTTATGAATTTTTTTTCGAAATTTATTAAGAGGACAGATGGCCAAGCAATATATGCTAGTGCTAGTGCTAGTGCTAGTACCCACCATTCGTTCGGTTAAAAGTTCGAGGCACGTCCCCGATAATACTTTTGTATCACTGAATTTGAAGTTTGAAGCAACACTATGGTAACCGCAGGTTTCTATAAAAATGATAGATCATTATTGTAGTGGGAGGATTATGTCCAATTCTGAAGCAAATGGTAATTACTCCTGCTTCATTTAGGTGATTCCCATAAAGCTAACGT
>NW_027255247.1:0-29449 GCF_042242105.1 Pempheris klunzingeri
AAAATAAATTAGTAATAAGAGTAAAATTTATCATTGATATTTCAGTCGATTTAGTAGTTTTGTATTTCCAATAAATTGATAATATATGGATAAAAAATAATTAAAAATAGAATACAAAGTTTTAATTGTTATGATCGATTAACTTAGAGATTATTCTAAAAAGACTCGTGTGTATGATTTAAGTAATATTTGGTAATAAAATATCAAAATTCGAACGCATAATCATTTAATTTGAGAAAAGTGATTATGTAAATAATACTTTGTATTAATTCAAAATTTTTACTCTCATATTTACACGATAGGTTTTTTAGGTAAATAATTTTACAGCTATCAATCCATAATTTAAAATTCTCTTTTTAGTCTATTATTTTTCTAAATCATTTAATAATGAATAATTAAGTTGTTGCTTTTTGTTAGGTGATAAATTACATTTCTAAATAATTCTTTAGTGCGATATTTGCCATATATAGCCTTCTAAGAAAACCTTGATATTGTGTATTAATGATAATACAGTCTGATCATAAAATACGAAAAAATTTCACAACTTTATCTGCTTTCTTCGAAGATGAATATCTTCAAAAACTATATAAGAAATGTGGAAAAAATTAAGTTTTGATCTTTTGATAAAGTAAGTCTATAATTATCATGTTCTTCTGTTGTCAACTTGTTCGTGTATTGATAACATTCGGTATCAAACTTGTACAGATTATGTATATATTTAAGAATTTCTTTCAGAACTATATAAGAAGCACATTTTCTATCTTTATGATTTTCACATCATCTAAATGCTCTAAAAATATTTTAGGTCTATCTTCTTTATCACTGCTCTGATCATCATAGAAGTTCACAAACATAATACTATCCCTGATATACTGACCAATCAGACATTCTATGTTGTCCTGTTGTTTTCTACTGTCACAATTTGAATCTCTTTAACTTTTTAAATGGAATGTCGTATTTAGAATCTGTTATTTCACCCAGGCAATTTTTTAAAAATTATATTGCGTCTAATATTTTGACTCCACTTATAAATTTACCTTTTTGAGCGATTAGATTTTATCGCTAATAATTAATAATTACGCTCACAATCCAATATATGATATGATTTTTATACGCCTTAATTATTCCCTTATTATATGGCTGTATTAAGAAGTCGCGTTTTTGGAGATTATGTCGATGTTTAAATATCGAAATTGCATTTTCCATTAGCAGAGGTACTTTTCGTCTTTTTATAATAATATCCTTATTTAAATGATATAGAATATTTTTAAAAAGCAGCATATATAATACAGATGGCTTTTTGATTGACTCCTCTCAATAATGTTGGTGAGTTTGACCGTCCTATTATTCTATTCTTACCCGTTTATAATTTTTCTTCCTATAAATGCACCATAAAGAAGTGGAAGATGTACTTTTTTTTCATGCAAAATATATAATAAATTAAAAAAAAATCTTATTGATAGTTTATAAAAAATTGTAGTTTCATCACAATTAAAAGTATTTTTTAAAATCATTAATTAAATAGTAATTTAAAAATTTTTGCACCTTCTTTATAAGTTGATCTGGCTAATATAAGGCAATTTAAACTTTGCATCAAGTTGTTTCACTAATCTGTGAAGCTATTTGTTACAAATAATAATTCAACAGAATGCCTAGTTGCAATTTTAAATGGAACATGGTTCAAAGTTAATCCGGGAATGTTAGGATCTGATAGAATAAAAACAACGTTTATATTAAATTGGTGCCTCGTTGTCTCATTCTAAAAGTAGAGCATATAAGGCATACGCTATCCTTCTATTTTATATTCAACCGATATGAAGTTATTATAGAGATGCGATACTTTTCAAAATAAATTTATCCTAACATATTCTAGTCTTTTGATTTTGATTTAATTTTCTATCCATAACTCTTTCAAAATTATTTTAAATAAATTGTAAAATTACTAATGTTTTTTGTAAGCGAAGAAAAAGAGTTTAATTAAAGAATAATTACATTGCGTCTGCGCAACAATTATATACTACTCTGATGAGCATTCTAGAATCTTCTAAGCTTAGAAATTTATTGAATTAATTTCAGAACTTTTTAATAATTAGTTTATTGCAATAAATCAGAAAAATATTAATAAATTTTTTTAAATTGGAACTAATTTATCCTCCCTTGGAGGTTTATTATATAAAATTTTAATTTTTTATAATGATTACTATTAATATAATAAAATTATATTAATAACGAAGTTTTCCTCGCCTTTTAGGTTTCCCCAAAACAAGTTCTGACTTTGACAATTTAGAATTTAGAATTATTGACTAACTTTTTCAACTTGTTTATTATTTCTAATATTAACAATTTTTCTAATCATCTGAAGTAATATTCAAGGTGATATCATTTGATTATACTTTTTTCTGTAATTTTGTGACAGAATTTTTTAGATAATAAGAAACTTCATTAATAATACCTTTTTAATTTAAAATCTTCATAATTTATTAAAAATCTTTAATATATTAAACTTAAAAAATTTATAAGTAAAATAGTTTAATAGCATGAAAGGATATTTGTAGTAAGCTTAACTAGATAAGTAAAAGAGCTTATTACTTTTTAATTGAAAAAAAATGTTTTTTAATGTTTTACATAAATTTTAAATTATAGCATCCTTCAATACTTTATAGTATAATTTTAAGCATGCTTCGTCATATATTTAGCTTGAATAAAATTTCTGAAGTAATAAATTTTCTCAAATATAAAATATATTTTATAAGATTTTGCATATAATGAACACCCTTTGATTTTTTTATAAAGTATTCAAGATAAAGATTTTTAATCATTATATGTTATTTAAAGAATAGCTTATGGGTTCCGAAATAGATATTAATATGTCTACATAAGCAGTTAAATCTAAAATAAGTAGAAAATAATATATATATATTAAATTTTTTACTAACTATACTAATATATTATTAATTTAGAAACATTAATTTGTGCTCTAAGAATATAAAATTATACTGTTTTTTGATACTAAGATCAAAATTACATAATTATTTTACATCATATATTTCAGATTCAATAATATAATCATTTGCTAATTCCTATAAGTTAACATTAAAAAAATAATTATAATTTTATGAATTTATTTTAAAAATAAAATTTGTAATTATTTTGAATGATATTTAACAAATGAAAAAATACATAATTTTTTTGATTACATATTATTCATTTACTCTGTAATTTATGCCATAAAGTTTATATGATATCTTAAAAAAAACTATAGTATAAACCTCAATAAATATTTCTTTAAAATAAATTATTATTAACAAAGATTCTACACAAATATATTTGCTTATATTTGATGATAAATGTAATACACTATGTATATATATAAATATATAAAGAATGCATTATATTTGGTGTAATATTACCTGAATAATAGATTTAACTACATATTCAGAGTTAATTCTCTTTTTATAAAAATTTTAGTAGTATAAAAAATTTATAAACATCGAAAAATGTTTATTATTTTCTTAGTAAGCGAAATTACTATAAATTTTGACAAAAGAAAACTTAATTAAAAACTATTAAATAAATATACAGCATTATGCACAAAATTAAGAAATAAATTTTTATAGAACTATAAAATTGAGGCTATTACGTATTTCATTGGAAATGACGGTAAAATATATCTACTGAATTCTATCATGGATATAAATGTCACAGAAATAAACAAAATAATTGTCAATAAAACAAATGAACATATGGATTTTTATATATCAAAATGTGGAATAAAGTCTCTATATGCTTATTTTAATTTCAACAATAAACTTAAGTCAAACAAATTAGAATGGAATTCCTCACTGCTCTGGATGGTTTTGCCATTGGTTATTGTTATATATTTTAATGCTCTAGATATAATATAATATTATTTTAGAATGATGATTACATAACATATTTCAAAGTCAACACCAAACTTAATTTATCAAAAGCAATTTGGGAAGATAATGATCTGACGTGGATATTTAAAGATATGAATTATAACAAAGGACATACATACCTATTTCCAATCCTATATTGTATTGTAAATGAAATATTATATTTTAGTTACATAATAATGACTTTGGAGATAATTTATAAGTTGATTGATTTTATTTTTTTTTTTAAATATAATTTATTTACTTTACTTGTTTTTAATGTATATATAACCAATCATAATTTTAGAAAATTTTAAATTTTTCAAAAATTATTATATACGTATAAAAGTTATTTTAATAGTTTTTAGTGACATTAGAAGAATATTCTGCCGAATCTTGTTGATAGATAATTAACTTTTTCAAATAGAGGAATGAATATCAATAAATTAATTTTTGATTATTAAATGAATTTTATAGTAAAATGATGTTGAATGTATATTTATAAATCATTATATGTCACTGTGAAATATAATATCTTATAGTATTAGATAATAACTTATTCATTAATTTAGTTGAGGCTAATAGAAATCACTAAATCATCAGAAATCTTTTTAATGTTTCATGATATCAATTTTACTTATCATATCTACTATTTTAATCAACGAAATTTAATTTCTTTAAATTAGATAAAATAGTAAAATTATCTTTAAATCAAATATTTTAAAAATGTTTCAGATTGTCTAGAACGTTAATTTTCTGTATGATATGATAAATAAATTTATGTAAGCTATTCACTTAAAATAGCATAATCCCCGATTTATTATAGTATATTATACAATAGAATTATGTTTAAATAAAAGTTGCTAAAGCTAGAAGAAAGTATGCGAGAATCTGTTGTATTTGTATTTTACCAAATTTCACTACCAAGAAACATTTGTGAACATAATTACAACATGACTTTGTAATGCGCTTAGCAATATAATAAATTTTAATATTACAACTACAAGTGGAACAGTATTAACTATTATTTTGCAAAGATTATATATATATATTATCCAATTGTGTGAATGAAGTATTTGAAATGTCTAATCAGTTTAAAAATATTGTAGAATGTTCGTGATATTTTAAAAATCTCATTGATTGTTTACTTGATTCAAAAATACTACTTTGAGATTTATACCAGAATATACATAATAATTAAAATTTTTATTACTATACAAGCAATAATCTATCCACAATTGAATAATGATACTAATATGGGTTTTTTGGGTAAAAAAATTTATTATTGATCACTCAAAATAAGAAAAACTTACGAATATTTTTTTTTATAAATTAAGTTGTATATAGTATCTAGGTGGAATTCAGAATACTAGATAAAAATTATAGAAAATTTTATTTACACATTTTAGAACTATTTTTAAAATATTTTATATTGAAAATTTTGTAAATTATAATTATTCGAAAAAAAACATCTTCGATTAGAATATTCGGAATTTTCCGTAATTACGAAAGCGCTTAAAAAATAAATTTTTAAAGAAAATTAGTTATTTAACTTAGTTTTTGTAATATTTTTATTTAATAGGTAAAATTTAAAATTTTTAAGGTATAATTTTTTATTAAAATCATTATGTGAATTTAAATAAGTTAGAATTTTGTATATGCAATATTAAATAGATTGACAAATAATATATTTTAATTTTTAAAGAAAAATCTCTAAAGAATTAAAAAAAATATATTAATTTATTGATACTATGTGTATTTATGAAAAAAATTATTAGGATGATGTAAAATTAGTTGTTGGTTATACTATACATTTTCTTGAAGTATGTGAAGGAAATCGCTGGGACACAAACGAAATTTTAATTGAAAGATTACGTTTAAATACCAATCAACATAAAAATAATATCTTGGATAGCTCAGATAACGTAAGTAGCATTTTATACAGTTTTTCATCTAATAATACACTATAAATTTTTTTATAGGTACACCATGAATTAAATGCAACAACTAATATATACATTCTGAGAGCTACAATAATTGCCAATAGTCTTTATAAATACAGAAAAGATACAATAGTAACAACATTTATTTTTAATGGAAGAAATCATGCTGTTTATGCTAACAAGAAAAGTGCTATAATTCATTCAAATGGTGTATGGAGTATATTTTTTACTTTTAGAATTTCCGAATACCATAGAAAACTAACTATTCTAAATGTAAGGTTGTTGTGTATAATCATCTACTTTACATAATTATAGAATGGAGTACTTAATATACAAATCCACGAAATATTCTTACCAGATCTTAAGGAAAAATTCTATAAATTAAAACAATTGCACCATATAAAATTTAATATTTCAACATTGTTTCAAAATAAGTTTGGAAAATACTCATACTTTTTTAAAATGGATAAAGATTTAAAAACTGATGTGACAATATCAAAAAATGAAAAATTACAAATTTTAAATAATGATGACCATCCAATTTATTTCTCAACCCCTATGTTCAATTACAGTTGTGATTTATCTTCAAATAAAAACTGTAGGGGTACTACTAAAACCAAGATATTTTTGTCGTTATTCATTTTAGACTCTCTAAAAATTACGAGTCTAGATATCTGTATAACCTCATATAGAAATTATTACCATTGTGATATCAGTTATTCTAAATATTTACTCAATTTGACATCAAATGATTATAAAACTAGCGTAGTTAACATTCCTATTCTTAATGACGACTTTTTAAATGTAACAACTTTATTTTTCCATTCATTAATATTAAGCTGATACACTATTTAGGTAGAGTTTGTCACATTTTTCATTAATAATGTTACAAATTTCACCTTATCAATCCACACTGTAAATAACGATGATATTGTCAATAAACCATTGGGCTTGCCATTTATATTACATTTGAATGTGAAAAACAACAATTGTGATATTAGTTTAGTACATAAAACCAACACTACGTGTTTAAAGAACATAAACGACTTTTTTAGTAGTGTAGTCTTATTGGATAGAGTAACTAATTTTTCTGCAAATCTCACAATAAACTTATTTTATAGAACTATAAAATGATTGTTGTTCAAATTTTCGACAAAAATCACCCATTTAAAATAGAAATTATTACTCTAGTACTTGAACGTAATTGTCTAGATAACAAAAAACATGATATTTTTAAAAACAATTCAAAATGTACACGAATAATGGTATTTTATCTTGATCTTACCATATCAAAAGACACATATGCTATATTTGATGAGGTTTTGAATAAACCAAGCAAAAATGAGATACTGATAGAAAATATTACAAAATTAACAGTTTTGATAAATGATCGGAAATTCATACAAGATTGTGATGGTTATTCAGAAAAAATAAATCGAAATATTATAACAATAAATGCTGGCAAAAATAATAAAATTTTATTCATATTTAGAAATCATTATTTTCACTGTCACAAATTACGAAAAGGTATTTTTTCAGTTGACTTAATATACGTAATGATATTTTTAAACATGTAATACAAAAGGTGTGATAGTGTTGAAAAATAAAAGTACAAATTTAGTTATAATTGTTTCTGTTTTACTGATGATTTTAATTTCAATTGTGTCGATTTTAATACTAGTTCTTAGATGTAATAAAAAGTAATTTTTTCTTTATTTCATAATGATTTAAGAATTTATATAGAAAAAAAACACACAGAATCTCAAAACGAGACAAAAAAATATACTAATAGGTTTTTTATAATTTTAAAAATATAAAAATCTGAAAGTATAAATAGACTTTATATGTATTTATGTAGATCTATTTTTATCTTTATCAATCATCTATAGATCTATAATCGACACATATAACACATCATATCGGATTATATATATTTATTTGATTTTATATATTTAGAATATTGTAGTTTTATATTCTTCCATACGCCTTTTTTACATAAGTAGCAATCATAAATACAATTGACATGACTAGTGTGTTCACTGTAAGACATAACAAAGGCGCGCATGCAAATGCACACCTAAAAAAAAATTAAGTGGTGCAATTTGTTTGAGAATAAACTTCAATTATTTACGTAAATAATATATATTTTTACGGTATAAGCTTAATTTTATACAAACAAAATTTAAAAGATATACTACTGCATAAACTGAGGATAATCTTCAATGATAGAAAGAATCAAATTGAAAAAGATTCTTTATACACCATTAATAAAGATAGAGGCAAAAATGCTTGAAAATCACTAAAAGAAGTGTCCGCCGATGATATTTTTAATTCACTATTAATCAACGACAAGTCTTTTTGAAAAGTGGTTAAAGCCCTTAACAAAGCCTTTAAAACTGAAATTAAAGAGCAAGAAGACGATATATGATCCAGTTTATCCCAGAATAAAGTTTGATATATAAAGTGGATTTATAACAACTTCCTATTAAGACTAAAGGATCTTACATGAATGATATATAAAATCTACGGAATTGTTATTAACAGAAGAATGGTAGACAAAATTGTTTAGTTTTGATAATATTACTTATTAAGTGCCTAAAAAAAGAAATTACGATAAGTTTTCAAAGAGTTCAAAAAGCTAGAATCAGATACAAATGACCAAAATTTAGATACCATTTATAAATTAGGCTTTTAAGTTAGTCACAAGACTAAAAAAAGCCGTACGCCAGAAATGTTACTCTGCTTAAATTCATTTTATATTCTAAAAGTCAAAATACTTTTGTTTTTGTTGCAATGAAAAAGTATGGCATGATTTTTACAAAGTTCATGATAAAGCAGTCAGTAGGAAAAACTTCTAATCGTGTTTAATGGAACTTAAAAATAATTGCATATTAATGGGTAATAATGACTTTTTCGTTATGATATTATGCTGCCTCTTCTTCAAAATGTTATTTTTCTGCTTGTATTCGCTGTTCTTACCTTCATTAAAAACTTTATAATTTTGAAAAATCACGTTAACAGAACAGAAGGTAAGAGTAAAAATGGAATTCAAAGAGATGATATCTACAAAATTTGACTGCATTTCTAGCACCCACTGTGACAGTTTCTTTCGAAAGATGATGAAATTAATTAAAAAGACAAAAAGCAGAGAGACTGTAAATAAAAAAACTTTCAGGGTTACTAAAAAATTTATTTATTTTAAAATAATAATATTAAAGATAAACATTCGTGTCAAGTATCTATAAACTCACATTGATATGCAAAAATATTACTTTGTATTGTAAACCCATATTTTATACAGTAATTACCTGAAGCCGGCCAAAAAAATTTTTTGGTCACAGTTTGTCATATACTCGGTTATTACAAAAAATACCTATTTATGAAACAGCATCCAAAAGTTACATTTGAGAATTTTTTTTTGAAATTTAAAGCAAATAAAAAAGCTTAGATTAGAAGATATTGTATTTTTTTAAAGACTTGAATGAAACGACATAATCTTACAGAAAATATCGAGTTTCTAAAAAAAATATTAGTTAGAATGAATTAATACTTCAAGTAATACATTTTAAAAAGGTTTTTTTTCTGATTTAGGTATAAATAATAAAAAAAGTGAAGAATAATACGTATAAAATTTAAAATACTTTACCATAAATCATAACTCGAATTTAAGATTTATACTATAGATTTTCTTTTAGAGCTATAAAATAATGCTTATTCACTAAACACTGATAACACAATAATAGATGGATCCCATAATGAAAAAATGATAAAATGTATTAAACAATTAACTATAAATTTTTTTTCTCACTGATACTGGCAACCGTTATATAAAGCTAACTAACATTCACATAAATGTGACTTGCAAATATTAGCTAAACGTAGTAAGAAGATATATAGAGTGACGTTCAATAACGTTACTTTTTTAGAATCTGATACTAAATATAAAATCAATAAATAAATACTTTTTGGCTAAAAATAAAGAACGAAAATGCTAACCAATCAAAAATTAGATGATATTTAACGTTGGTATACTAGAAATTAATTTTTTAAATATCTCTAATGAATTCAGTAATTAAATATTCCTTTATTCAAAGATTATCCCACCATTTAGTTATTATAAAACATATCTTGTCATTTTTCTAAAAAAAAACGATTCACAATAACCTATAGTTATTGATGTGAATCAGTGTTAAATCAGATATATTTAGATTGGTACTAATTATAACTATTTCCTATTTGTAACTATTTCCATATATTGAAGGCATTTTTCGCGCAATTAAAAAATGAAGAATAAGAAGGTAAATACACTAAATTATATTTTTATTGTTAATAAATTCTTGCATGATCAGTTATTAAAATTTGATCTTTAATACCTCATTCTACACTTTTAATATATATTTGGAATAAATATTCTTCAGAATTTATCTTCTTCTTTGAACTACATTTTTTCGGTAATTTAGAATCCCATATTTAATCCACAATACTGTTTTAGGAATGTAATAGCTACTGTAAGCTTGCATATACAGTAATATATACATGACTGTTTAAGAAAAAGAGTGATCTTTCCGCATTCTTGACGTAGATCTTTGCCAATATAATCATTAAAAACGAAACAACTAGTTTTATTTAAAATTAATTTACGATTGAAGTCTGAGATAGGATTTTTTAGTTGTTATAACGAGCTGATAATTCCTCCTTTCTGACACGGTTAAGAATTTTCTGGGAGTATAGTTAAATTCCCTAAGTACATATTCGAAGGAGTACTGATAGGTTCCTAAATGTATTTAAGCTTTATGTGAAAGATCAAATAGAATGCTATTGTAAGATCTTTGTCCATCATTCCTATTATGATGGTGTTTATAATAATATGAAGTAATTTAAACAGGAATTACCAACTTTCTAACTATTCTAGTTCCGCTAGTTTTTAGGTAGTTTTGAAACAATAGATGCTACTTTTTTCCTTTTAAATGTAAACTAGAATACCTATGAATTTATTAGTTTCTCCAGTATTAAAATTCATAATAATCAATACTATTAATTGATCAAAAATTTTCCATTTGAGTTTTAGATGTAATTCTTCAATTTCAATTTCAATTTCAATTTATAGATTTATTTATTTCTTAAGAAATGTTTCTTTTAGTGTACATGATTGATTCCCCGCTGTTTAAATAATCTACTATATCTAATAATAAGAAATTTTGTAATAAATTATTTTCTTAGGTAATATATAATCTACTATAGATTCGATTATTGACTATTCAGATTAAGGCACCCGTTGTATAAATGTTAGTTATGGAGCATAATTTCAAATAAATGTATATAATTAAAGATAAAAAAAATAAGTAAAAAATGTATCAGATGTTCCATTAATAAATACAATGATACATAGTTGCGCAGCAAAATACAATACCAAGAGATGATTAGAAAAAATAGAATAATATTGCTTATATCATGTTGTAATAATTCAGAATTTTTCGATGATGATAAATTTAGTGTGAGAAAAGTCATGTCAGATATATGAAGGAGGTATTTAAATAAAAATATTATCAATAATTTAATCAAAATTTGTATAGTTGCAAATTAAATTTTTCACCGATAGAACCTCATAAAATAAAATTTAAAACAAAATTAATCTACTTATAATTTTAAATTAATAAAAAACGTTTCTTAATTTATAAACATAAACGTACATTTCGTGAATTTTCGTAACTACAACTGCCGACTAATGAAATATGGAGAACCTAAACTAAGCGTCTTGTAAGCTATAGAAAGAAAACGTATCCAAATAAAAATTATTATAAAGGAATTTACGACATAATAAACATATTTTATAAATTCGCTCTTGTGAAAATTTACGTTTGATAAAATAGCAATCCATGTTATTTACATTTTTAAATTAATGAACATAATGGAGCTTAAACAAAATTTCTATAATTTATACCGAAGTAGAAATACATTAAAAAGTTTATCAGATCTTATATAGAATTTATGAATGAATATTATTTACAAAAATGCCCAAAAACATCCAGCTCAAATTAATTTTGATTTAGCAATAGGGAATTTAAAATCACTATAATCAGATATTTTTAATATACTTGTTAGCATTTTAACTTTAATCTTTAACATATTATATAAACATAAAAAGCTATATTCCTTAAAAATATGGTAAAGGGTTGATTCAAATATCAAATATATGGCAATGAATGAAGAGTTTAGAAACATATGTCACTATTTATGATGTTTATAACCACTATAAATTTAATAATTTATTAAAAATCATAATTTTTATGTATAAAAAGTTATTATTGACAAAAAATATAAAAGACTAACAACAGTAAAATTTTAGGTTTTGTAAGAAAGATAATGACGCAGTTTGTATCTGTTCGGTACCGACCGGCAGATAAATAATTAGTGAGTAATAACGATTTAAATGCACAACGGTGGCAGCTACTAATATTATATAATTATTAAATTAATGGTGATACATAATCTCTGTGGAACAAATTTTTTATGAAGTTTTCTAAAATAGTAAAAAAGTCAATTTACCGAAATTTCTTCGTTCCATTTTTGGTTGCGGCGAAAAGAATGACAAAACGAGCATCGTTTATGTTCGGGGTTTTAATAATTCGTATTATATAATTGAATAAATCGCAGATAGTCGTTAACGACATTAAATTCACTTTGTGTTGTTACCGTGGTAATGAATATCCTCCATTTCAATTGATAATATTTGTTACTATAATTTTTGTTGTTCATTTTACTAAATGTTACATTGAATCCAATATGATTGTACATATAATATGAAATTAAAAAATTATTTTTTTTATGTGGACTGATGCGATTGAAAATAATACAGCAATATTCATATTTAATATTATCAGTTTTAAATTTATAAAATAAATGATAAAAAGTTTGTGTTAAATTCAGAAATTTTGTTGTCATCCAATCCTTTATAAATACTTGTTTGTTATTAAATTATTCCAAACAAAGAAAAATGGCTGATAAAAATATGGCAATACTTATAATGCCTCGCTCCCAATGACTATTGTCAATCCATATATGATATTTTAAATTCAATAAACATTATTTTAACAATCAACAAAATGAACTTAATTTTTCGGAAGTATTCTGATAATGATATAAAAATTTTTTATTATACTTCAAAAATTCTATAAATGGACACTCATGAATTGAATTGATAATTTTTTGTTTCATTAAAAAAAGTTTAAATCTTTGCTTTACCGGTAATTAGTAATAAACGGCCTAATTTAAAGTGATTACATAAAAAATTATTTATCAAGATGACTTTGCAAAATATAAATATTAAAAAATGATTATTACGCGTCCCTTTTGTTACAACTACAAAGAAAAAAATAGTAGTTTAAGAAAAAAAGTGATAATGATACCATAAAGCATTTAAATTAGAATTCAAATAATTCAAGAATAATATCCATTATTATTGGCAGGGTTGATATAAGATTCCATTATGCCGAATTTTAGT
This sequence comes from Pempheris klunzingeri, assembly GCF_042242105.1. Classification (NCBI taxonomy): domain Eukaryota; kingdom Metazoa; phylum Chordata; class Actinopteri; order Acropomatiformes; family Pempheridae; genus Pempheris; species Pempheris klunzingeri. Next base: position 13,341 of record NW_027255247.1, read on the forward strand.
GATAACTTTTACACATGGAAAAATTTTTATGTAAGTATAATTAGAACTGTTATACAATAATTTTATATGATAGTGATCAAGTTCAATTAAAGGAATTATATCTATGAGAAAAAATTGTAATTACACCAGAAGAATGAATTATCTGATTTGTTCTAAAGAGATTTATTTTAAAAGAATATTATGAGTAGATAATTCTGTTTTGTAGAAAACTGTAAAATATGTCATAATTCAATAAATTCTTTTATTTGCTCGCATACATAAAATATATTTGTTTATATTACTTAAATTTTAAATCTGGTGATTTTATAAATGTGGTATAAAATTAAATTGATGAATCTGAAGTTATTAGTGTATATATTAACAACTTTTCCAATCCTATTAAAGTATTTTTTGATTATATTTGATATGATATATATATTAAGGGACGTGGTTTTATATTATGCATAGCCCTAATTTATATAAAGCAGAAATTAAGAGAAAATGATAAATTATGTAATTCTTACTTACTACGAAAACATGAAGCACATTAATAAGATGAAAATTTCTGAGAATATAATTATTTATATGAAAGTGAGTAACATGTATTCCAAAAAAAATAATTCACTACCTCATATAAAAGGGATAACCCATGATCGAACAATTATATATTTGAGAAATAATATGCAAATAAACTTTGAAATATCATTTAGTCGTGATAATATTCCAGGGAACGTCAATGTAAGATTGATGGAAAATAAAATGTTATATAATCCGTTAATTTTGCCAAATTAATATAATGTAATATATATCATAAAAAATTATATATTTCTAAAATAAGTGTAAAGATTGAATACTCTGTGACGCAATTTTTCTGTTTTACGTTATTTATGAATCTCTTTAATTTTTACTTATTCATTTTTGTATTAATAATATTATTTCATATATAAATTTATTTTTCTATATGAAAGAATATTGCCCTGATACACTTATTATAGGTAGAGTTCGTTAAATTTTTCAGTAATAATGTTACTAATTTCACCTTATGAATCCACATTGTAAATTACGAAGCTATTATAAATAAACCACAATGTTTGCAATTTATATTTCATTTGAATGTGAAAAATAACAAATGCAATATAACTTCAGTACATACACCCACCAATAAGTGTTTAAAGAATATAAACGACTTTTGTTGATAGCATGGTTTTATTAGATAAAGAACGAATTTTTCTACAAATACCACAATAAATTTATTATATAAAGTATAAGATGATTGTTATTCTAATTATGTACAGAAATTTCTCATATAAAATAGAAGGAATTACTCCAATGCTTGAAAGTAATTGGTTAGACAACCAAAGACGTGATAATTTGAAAAACAACTCAAAATATATACGAACAATTGTATTTGATCTTGACCTTATTATATCACATAACCTATGTACCATATTTGATGAAATTGTTAATGAACCAAGCGAAAATCAAATAGTGATTAAAAATGCTACAAAATTAACGGCTACGATAAATGATTAAAAATGAATGAAAGATTTATATGGTTATTCAGACAAAATAAATTTTAATATTATAACAACAAATGTTGGTAATAATAATAAAATTTTATTAATATTTAGAAATCATTGTTTTCACTGTCACAAATTACAAAAAAATAAGTTTTCAATTAACTCTAATGTATGTACTATTAGTTTAAAGATGTATTATAAAAGGTGTAACAGTGCTAAAAAAATTAAAGTACTATTTTTATTAACATTATTTATGTTAATAAATGTTGATTTTAATTCTCAATCTGTCGATATTATACTTATTATTAGATATAAAAAAAATATTTAATTTTTTTTATTTATTTATTTATTTATGACTTGTTAATTTTTATATAAAAAAAATACATAATCACGCAACGAGACAAGAAAATACCCATTAGAATTTATTTAAAAAAATATATGCCAAATTGTACCATACTGCATCTACATGTACATCACCTTTACATATAACATCGATATCAGATTTATATTTGCTACATAGATATTTAATTTTCATATGTCTTAGTTATATTTTTCACTGCAAGAGACAACAAAAATAGCAATGATAAATAAAACTGATTTTACTCAATCGTTAACAGTAGGATGATCACTAGACACGCGAATAGCGCGCGCGCACTTCATCTACACGCTAAAAATGCGACAGTTGATACCACTAATAGTCTCTTTAAAAAATTATCTATTATTCAGAACCATTTGATAATAAACTATTGTAAATCATTTTTTATTCTCTTGATGGGCTCAGCTTTAAAAAGTTATAGTATAAATTTTGGAGTGCTAATTTAGAAATCTAATGAATATTTTTTGAAATTTATTAGTGTTTATGATTGTAATTCTACCTATTAAAATGTATTGTGACATTTAAAATATTTTTGCTTATATTGACTAATTAATTTCAACATATTAAATTTTGACAATTCAATATTTACGAAATTAGTAATAATATTATCATTGAAATAAATATATCTAATATTTTTTGATGAATTATATTTTTAAAGATAAGAAAAAAAAGAAAAGCGTGTAAGATGGTATGCTATTATCAAGTAGCATCAAAAAATTCATAAAAAATTATATATCATTCAAGACCATGTTTAGGTACATTTGAAGAAATGCTTGAAAATAAAAATATTAATATACTCCCTTTAGAATGAAATATGACAGTTTTACGTCTTGTAATATTTTACACTTAAATTCTAATTTTAACTATTCTCCTTTATATATATAAACTTAAGTTTTTTCCATATAAATAAATGATAATTTTATAACACATTATCTCTTTAATTTCATATTATGATAGTTTGATTATATACACATAACGCTTTTTAACAGATATAATACATCTGAGTGTAATGTTACACTTTACTTCCATATCAGTTATCAGTGCACATTAATCGGTAATAAAGAAATTTAATCATGTTAATTATTTAAATCGCCCTACTTCTTAAGACCAAGATAAAATGTAGTTAACACACTGGTTTTATTCCTTGGTATATTGTATGGAAATGATTATTTTTATCAGAAAATTATGATAAATTTTAGAATTCACTATCAGGATGTATATTAGTTCAACATATAAATTTTTAATGGATCAAAAATTTTAAAGCAAATTTACTCATTGATGACGTTCATTATACGAAAAAAATTTATATTATATTAATTGAGATATTTATAAAACTTTTACAATATACATTAAATGCTATGATGAAATAAATAATAAATAATGAAGAATAATAGTTTGATAAGAAATTAAAAAAGTAATGCGCACAAATTCAATATGGAAAATATAAATTAATATATATTGAATTTTTATTTGCCATAAATGTTATATCGTGAAAATTCAATAAATATTCATAATATCACATTTGATTTATAAGATGAAATTTTTAAGAATGAAAAAGCAAAAATATCTAGATGCATTCTATGCATAGATCATTTTTATATCGAAAAATTCATAAAAATAAAATATTTTAAAATATATGAAAAAATTTGAAAAAATTTAATGATTGAATTTAGATTTACCATATTTCCTAAATAGTGAAAATTTAATTTAATTTAATTAAATTACATTTAATTTATAAGATGGAAATTCTGAGTAAATAATAAAAAAAATACTAACTAAATGCAATTAATGAAAAGATCACATTTATTCAAAAATTATACAAATTGAAATATTTCAAAAAATTTATGAAGTAAAAGTCGTATAAAAAAATGAGAAAAAGTAACGCGTATTAATTCAATTTCTTAAGTTTAAATGAGTTTTAATTTATATATATCTCAATAGTTACATTCAAAAAAGATATTAGGTGGAAATTTTCAGGATGAAAAAATTAAATATATTTATACTTTTGAGACCACATTTATTTCAAAAAATTATACAAAATTTAAAAATATTTATTAAACAAACTACAAGAATAATAGTTATAAAAATTGGGAAAAGACATCCGCACGAACAAAAACTGGAAAACAGAAATTAATAACTGTTGAATTACATTTATCATATTAACTAAATAATGAAAACTCAGTTGAATTTAAAGAAAATTATAAATACTATTAAAATTGAGCATAATTGAAAAATATAAGTTATTCGAAAAACTACGGAGAATAGTAGTTATTAAAAATATGAAAAAAGTAACGCGCGCTAGCTAAATTTTGAAATGTAAGTAAATAAATCTTAAATTATATTTATATATTTTCAGTATATTCATGAAGACAATGTTACATTTTAAGATATAATGAAGAATGATATATATTAGAAGAATATGAAGGAAAAGAATATGAAAAAGTGTGGTAGTTAAACAGAAGATGGTAAAGTTCATGCGCGCTACAAAAAATTGGAAAGGTGAGTTAGTCAATCTTAAATTATATTTATATATTTTTTAGATAAATAATGAAAACGACGTGTTATTTGACGATATTAATGAAGAATGGAGTACATTTGAAGAATATAAAAGAAACGGAAAACGACCAAATATGGTACTAATACAGAATATGGAAAAGGTAATGCGCACTACCTAAATTCTGACAATTAAATTATTAAATTATAAATAAATTATTAGTTAATTCATGGAAACATAACAAGTTATAAGATAACTATGAAAAATGTAATATAATTGAAAAACTAAAAAGTATAATACATTGATAAGAAATTAAAAATGGCAATGCGTGCTACTTAAGTTTTTAAAATTAAATGTTATAATTTATATTTATCATGTAATTTATATCGTAAAAAATCTGTGAACTACATTAAAATTACAAAAATGTATAAGATGAAAAATCAAAATATCCTAATCATATAATATGAATATATTAGATTTTTATTGAAAAATTTTTTAAAATATTTATGAAATAAACCACTGCAGGGAATAATACATTGATAAAAAAATATAAATATTAAAACGCATGACTGCAATTTATCAAATTTAAGTTATCTTGAATTTATACTTGCCATATTACTTTTATCATAAAAAATATTTTTTATTAAAAATAAAATATTTACTATACAACTTTTATTTTAAAAATAAGCAAGACGCCATTGGAATAGCTTTTGACTCACACAAAAGTTATACTTAATTCATGTACAAAAAATTTTTTCCGTAATTAGATTATCCAGAATCTAACTCGCAAAATAAATTTCATAAAAATATAACTAATGTTAATTTTCAATTAAGAAAATGCCGCATAGCGCGCGCACTTGATTTTCCTCGTTAATTTCTTGTTATTTTTTCATCATAAATATAAAATAAAAACTCGTTTTACTATAAATTCACATTAAATAATTATTTACATAAAGGACGTACATATTGTATTTGCATTTATTTAATATTTATTATGATTTTTATTTCTCATAATAAAACGTTTATTTATTGTTGTAAATTTTTTGATGGTTTACCATTTACTTTAGTGTGTAAGATCTTCTGATGTCTTACCAAACTGGAACATGCGCAATATAACAAACACTATATGAATATACACAATAATGGTTTAAGTCATGTGACTGTATTTATACAATATAAAGAAGTCTGGAAGTTGTACTAATGACGTCATACTTTAGGAACTTTACAGATACAGTTTTGTAGCTCTTTTTAATTGCATATAAAATATTATTAATATTTTATATTACTTTTATAAATTCATTATAGTTCTCTAACATAGTGATTTATGATTTTTTATATACAAGAAGATGTTATAAGTCTATAGGCATCGGGAATTATACTGATTATCATGTTTTAATACTCAATACAGACCTTCCTATTAACAGAACATTGTATATATTAACTTATAACTCCTCCTTTTTTGGGCTGTTCAGAAGACTGTAAGTTAGATTCTGTAACGTATTTTTACTTAATTTTAAATAATATTAACACCAATGAATTTTATCGCAAATGATATAATATGATTTACAAAAACATTTTTTTACGCAATTGATATTTCCATTATTTTTTCATACATTGGTATTGCACTAAAACGAAAATACTGATAACTTTCAAATAACTGCCAAAAAATTATTTTAATAAAGCTAGATAGCATTAAAGGACAGACGAAACAACTTTTCGCAATCAATGTCACCGGTGTTTGTTAATCGATTCTGGGTAGAAAAAAATCTTTTCGACACATGATTGAAATCGATTTTTAGCTCTAAATTTCACAGCTATAATTTTAAACTTATTTATAACTTTAATAAATAGACTATAAAATAATTATTATGGATATCAAAATACCTATAGCTGAAATAAATTTTATAAGTAACGGGTATTATAGTTAATGCCAAAGTTATCGGACAGTTTATAGTAAACAATTTTTTCATAAGATTGATGTTGAAAATTTTTTTAAAGCTATAAGAATAAATAATATTAAAAAAATATTATTTCTCTATTCCTACGGATATAATAAACAAATCCGCTACGAAATTTTGTCCAAAAGTCCTATTAAATTTCTTTTCATACAGTTTAGCTAGAATTCTTTTAATTCGATTCAAGAAATTCATCGATGACTACCTTCACATTTGAATTAATGTTGAATTTTAGTTGACTCGTTTATTTTATATCGTATTAGTATTAGATCCATACAATGCAATATAATCTTATGTTTTATATTGCCGTTCAATGATCATAACCCCTCACTACGTAATGTAGAATTACCTCGCCATTCGTCAGTTTTTACAGTATTCCCTATTGAAACCTCGTTTTTTGTTATTAAGAGTAGGGTGTCAAAATCTATCTTATAAATGACGAATACTCTTACTTCTTTATTTTTTTCATTCGCATTCATACAATCCAAGCAGCAATTGACCATCATACCCACGATTGTAACGTATTTTCGTTACATGTAACACTCTGATCATATTAGAACTCAGAATCCATCTCTAAAAGTCTGAAATTCCATGACTCTAATTTTAATTAAATTTTAAATCAATTGAAATTTTCGTATAACCTATAGTGTCATTTTTATTCATTTGAATAGTACACTCAGACAAAAATTCCGCATTATAGCTCCTTTTTTACTGGTCAACCTTATGACAGGTACTCTTATTTAAATTTTTTTACCAAACTATTGAAGTTGATCTTTTTCAAAGATCTTGTTACCCATTTTTAGCTTCCTTTAAAAATATCTTAGCAGATAATTCTTACAAAATTGATGTGTTTTTCGATAGATCTAGCGAATTTGTTCCGATAGTAATACTTCTTCGCATATTCTAATCATATAATATTTTAAATAGCATAATAAGTGATAACTTATGATTGAATAGATCTACCAAAAGAACATTATAGAGTAAGAAACGTTAAGAAAATATGAGCAATATTGATCCCAAATGTTCTACTATAATTTATGATGTTTAAACATAATGAAATTACTTTGAACATTGTTAGGTTATGATATGACTAACATCACCAGTGTTGTACTATAATACGTTTCTTTGCAAATATTGCGCCTCACTTAACAATTTTCACTGTGTTGTGTGACCAGCATCTTTTAAAACCAATTGGAATAACATGTATAAACATAGGATATTAAAAGAATCATAAATTCTTTCAACGTCATTTATAATATAGTAAAACCGTCCCATGAAGTCATACGTACTTATTTTACTGTTTGTGAACAAAAATTTTCTTTTATTAAAAACAAAAATTACGCGAATATACAGTAGAAAGTGTTTTATATGATTTTTAGAATGTACAAACGAAATAGATTACACCACAAAATTAAAGGGCGTACGCATTACGACTTTTTCCGAATTGAAATCTAATAAAACTAGCTATATTTTCATGAAATTTATTTTGGGGGGTTAATTTTTTATAATCTAATTATAGAAAAATCTGGAATTTTTTTAAGAATTAATTATATTCTTTTTAAGAATTAATTATGGTTTTGTGTGAGTCACTAGATATACCAATACTAGCAAAACTTTAATGGTTAGTTGTCACCGATTTCATTACGGAAAAAGTCGAGAAACTATTTACTATACGTTGACAATAAGTTTATTATTTCTTTTTACAAAAATCACTTTAAGCTATGAAATTTTTATTTTTCTAATTTATTAAGTAGTAGAATCTAAGAAAATAAACGACAATTGAAAAAGAGTTATTAGTCTGTATAAAACAGCCAATAAATTCGGGTAATCTGGAAGCATTGTTGTGTATCAATAAGAACACATATATATTGTATTAAATAGTTTACATATTTTTTAATTAAGATAATCAATTTTTAGTTTTCAATACATTTGTAAATTTAGAATATAAATTATATTTTAAGGGATTAATGTTAAATAACAGGGTTTCCATGAGGAAAAGAACAAATTACTTGAAATATAGTTTTTAACATACTTTTAACAATTAAAAAATTCTCATTTTTATTCCCAAACAAATAGAAGAGATTAAGATAACAAGTTAATCTACACATTATAAAAAAATCATTATTTAAGAATTTTTAATTTATGAATAAATACTGGTGTGCTATAATAAATGTCAATATTATTTCCTTGTTTAAGCTATATAATTTGAATATTGATACTGAAAGGTATATTTTTAATACAGATTGTAATTATATATGATAATACAAATATAGAGATGAATTTGACTATTACTTTAATTCAAGTTTAAGAGGATTTGAAGAGAATTTAGTCAAAAGCAATATAATCACAAATAAAATAAAATTTTACCCTTATATGAAGAATAGCTATTATATTGGAGTGGTTTATGTGATGTCAACTAAAGTTTGTAACGCGAAGAGAATTGAAATCCTTAATATCTTTAGAACTAGAGATAAAACAAACATTCAGAAAACTGTTTTGAAGTCGGCGAAATTTAATATTTATAATACATTCAATAGAGAATATAATAATGGTAATTTTAAAATTTATTACACTGAGTAACATGATTGTCTTGAAATAAACTAAATATTTATATTTAATTAAGAAGCATTAAATACGGTAGCTATCTACCATTAAGATCTAAATAAGCAATTTATCGATTGTAACGGACAATAAAACGTGATACGAATCACGTTTTACTTTAAATGATGTAAATTTCCTCTATGTACACAATTGTTTGTTTTAAATAATTTTATAGCAAAAAAATGATATAAATTTTATAATCATAATCTCATCAGTTAATTAAATTTATAATAATATTTGTTAAAATATTATTATTTTTTCATTTTTATATTTAACATCTGTTTGTTCAGACATTATGGAGGATTTCTTTGCAGTTATTTCAGAATATGTACTACTCAGTAATATTTATAATTCAAATAGATGGAAAATAAAAATATTTTCATGTATTTAAAATCATAATTTTTTTACTTTTAATATATTTATTTAACGGTAAAGAGTAAGACAATTTACACAGATTTATCGACTGTAAATTTATCATAATTATTACTAACAGATAAAATAATTTATTAAATAAGTATTTAAAGCTCATCTATGTTACAAGTTCATTATATATTATTGCTATAAATTCTAATTTTTAAAATTATTTTCCTAGATTATCGTAATTAAACATTCTACTAAATTCCTAAATTCATAAAAATTGTTAGAGTAACATTTTTATACTGTAATAAGCCCTATATTGACTGGATTCCTTGCATCTATTCATTTAAATTTATTTATGTTTACAAAGAAGCGATAACGACTAATTATGATTTAATATTTATTTGTTATTAGACTTTTACTACTAAGATTTTAAACATCTTATTCTTGAATACAAATTTGAATAGTTAATTTTTTGGTAAATTTGCTTTTTATAACTTATGTCTTTTACATGTTGAAAATACAATGAATGAAAAGTCTTTTGAATATACTTTGTGGTGAATTTTATATCTTAACAAATATATAGATTGCATGTATGTGTGGTGCAATAGATGATAAATCATTTTTATAACGGATACTTTGTTTTTTAAACATTATTGTATTGGTCATAGTGATAATAGGTACATAAGAGAGTATTCATAAATATTCACTTCCTAAGTTAATCATTAATTTAAACAAAATGAATTGACCATATTTATTAAGTATTCAAAAAAATTTATTATTATAACATTATAGTAAAGTTAATTTGTTATTACTGTTACGATTAGTATTTTCTACAATTTACAATAATTATCATATGTCTGTACTTAGTATATGAGAGATTTTTCGCAAACGTGCCTTTTAACACACACGAAATCATATGATAATTGTTTTGTGATAACTAAAAATTTAATTATATAGTTTTTAAAGAAATGTATTATAGTTTTAGTTATGATTTAGAGGTTAAATTACATGTATTATAATTTTACGAGTTATGTATTTATTAAAAATTTTTCATTTTCATATATAAAAGATTACTATTTAGGGATTTTTAAATGATAAATCTGTCATAGAAGTTAAAAATAAATAGCTGTGACCTTAACTTTACTTCGTTTTATTAAAAATGATTTCTATAGAAACTTTAACTATTTTTTAAGCTGATAATTATTTTTTATTTGATAAAAAATACTTATTCAATATCTTATACTTTTTTTAATGGGATTCATAAATAATTAAGCACTCTATTGCGCGGTGATACATAACGAAAACAACTTAGTTTTTAATAGATCTATTTTATTTATGCTAGTCCAATCTGATCTAATATAAAATACACCTTGAAATTAATGAATGAATTTTTTCTTAAGAATATACATTCTTAACCAAAAATTCTTCCTTTTAATTTTCCTTGTTAAAATTTTTAATGAACTTTTTTGTTAAATAATTTCCTATTAGATGATTACCTATAGATTATAATAGTATTATTTTATTACAAACTTAATTCTTAGCGAATTTACTCGGCATAGATAGTTGAATTGTAATAATTTTTATGTACAAAAATTATAATGGTGGATTCTAGTTCTTATATTATATTGGTACATTGAATCCTCAGTCTTAATTTGTTTTAATTAACAAAGAGTTTCCTTTTTTTATAACAAAAGTAATTAATGCAAAATATTATTTTAATGTATATTGTAAGAATAAAATACAATGACCACAAAAGTAATTATTATTTTGGCAATACATGTATCATGGCTAAATAGCGAATTTTGTATAGTTTAATTTATATAATTATCACTAATGTGGCTTTTACTGTATTTTTAAATGTCTTGAAACGACATAGCTTTTTAATTTATTTATTTTTGATATAAATCTGTATGACTCATTCTAATTTTTTGTTTCATCGTACAAGACCCCCTATAAACATCTAATAACGTTATCGATTATCTTACTTTGGTCTTTCTAAATTCGCGGAGATAAATTTTAGAATATTTTGACTCTGTTAATTTTTATGTAATTTTCTGAAAATATATATCAGCTACTTTAAAAGTAGCAATGAAGTTCTAGTCTTTTTAGCTACGAGGTCACACCCCTGAAGCAACTTATTAGGCTCCGAAGTTAAAGTTTGTCAGACTTGCCTTATTGAGAGCTGTACGCTACTGTAAAGTTTTCTATCATAATTTATTTACATGACATCACTCGCTAACGCTAACTTATTTTTCTGTGGGATTGTGGGAGTTTAATCCACACTACCGCCTTGTTTTGGGGTGACCACAACCCCTAATTCATTCATCTATTTGACATTGGCTCTATAGAAATTATATTAACGGAGGCAGAAATTTATTATCGTACCATAGTGCATCAGCACTCGATTTGACCCTACTTCAAGCTTTGTCTCACTACTAACATGTGCTATAATTTTTTATAGAAACATGCATTTTCCATAGTGTTTCTACTAACTTCAGATTATGGGCTACAATAGACCCGAAACAGTAGGCTATATTAGGACTCAAACTCGTGACTTTGCGTTCGTCGAAATAAGCTTATAACACTAAGCCATATGTGCGCTATATAAAAGTCCTAGTCAGCATAGTTTGATACGACATAAATTTGAGTGTTGAGAATAAATCCTGATAAAATGCAGAAATTTCATATAAGAGTTTCTAAATTCGAGAAATATAAAATTTTATTATATAAAGGAGTTTATTTTTATAAATTCATAATATAAAAAAAATTATTTTTATAAATTGATAATATAAAGGAGTTTATTTTTACGAATATGTGATTGTGTTTACCCTTTAGGAAACACGTTTGTATTGAAATCTAATTTATTAACTTCTAGCATCAGTTATTTCTAGTGATTTATATATTTTACTTTAGGTGAATATTAATGAATAATCCAGTAACTAAACGAATCTATATACTCTCATAAAGTGAGATAAAGTATAAAATCCTTTTTTTTGAATTTTTATTGTTAAAATAACGTGCTCACGCACAAGGTCATAAAAAATTTTCTAAGCCGGAAAAAATTTATCTCACAATTCATATCTAAAATTTTGAATAAATTAAAATTTTAAAATATTCTATCAAATGAATTTAATATTTTTCTTTTCTATGATATTTCGACGGCAGAATAGTATATTATATACTATTTAATGATACTCTAACTTGCTAAAGAAAGGTATGATATGATACTTAACTATTATTTTACTTAAGAAACACATTTAATTAGTTATTTGATTCAAGTATATCTTTCGAAGTGACTTATCATTGGTCACTTTTTCATCCTTTACATATGCTACATTAGTACTTTATGTGTGTAAATATTTAAAAGATTTTCGCAGATATAATTTTTTGATATATCATGACCGTTTTTTTATTATTACCATTAATGATAAATTTTCAAGTAAAGTTAAGAGAAAAATGATCGATATAAGTTGCATAAAAATTATTAAGATAAGATGCAACATATGCAATGATCTTTTAGTTTTTCTTTTTATTTATGATGCTGGTTTAATTTAATGAGTCATAACATGAAGCAGATATAGTAGTTCGCTAATATTCTTTTTAATTTTAATATGAAAAAAATCTGTGACTGAATACTTTATTATCCAGATTGGGGTATATTTATAGTATTTTTTTAAATTTTTATAATATTTAATTTATTTCGCTAGTCATCCAATCCTTTTATTTATTTTAGTATTGTATTAGATTTTATTTAACATTATTAAATCAAACACTCTAGTGTACTATGTAATCCCTATGATTAACACTTCTGGCTTATTACCTGCCAAAGAACCTTTGATATGATTCTTCTTTTCTCTTTAACAACCTACTACCATATGTATAATTAGATGGAAAGTAACCTCCCCTAATTATTAGAAAAAAATTATTTTCAACTAATTTTGTACTTTTTTAATTTATATAAAGCTAATTAATTAATGTTATAAATAAATTAAAATAAATATTTTTTTGGAATATTTAAAATTGAATCGTATATCGTCACATTAGAAATAAAACTAGAATCTCTGACTATTATTCGATTTTATACAAACTCATTTTAAATCTTTTAAAAAATGTTTTCTTTAAAATTTACCATTATTTGAATAACCTTCATTTAGTCTTTACACAAGTCACCTATTTTATTCTCGAGTATTTAGGCATTTTTTGAATAAAATAATCATATATTCAATAGTCTAGTTTACTGTTTAAAATATTTTTAAATTCATTTTTTTTGTGTTAATTCACTCTTGTTCGATTAAAATGTTCGTTTATTTATATCTAAGCAAAAAATATTTGGAAAATGACGAACTGTTACTACGGGAATCTTTTAAAGCCCACTCTCAATCGTGTTGGATAACTTTATATATATTAAATTATTTTTACGATTTACGTGCCAATTAGACAATAGAATATTATGAAAAAATTTTAAGCTCATAAATAATATTGTGAAAAAGCTGCAAAAAATTGACTAAAAATTTAAGAATTTTTATTTCAAACATTAATTAAAAATTGCTTGAATCAATTAGCTATTGCGTATTATATTGTAATTTTACTTAAATTAATTTGAAGAAGTTTATTTTTATAGAATTTTACTACTTTATAATTAAGTATTATTTAATAAACTATACAAAAGTTAATTATTTTGCAAAATAATTTATTATCTATATTTAATAAAAAATAAGTTACAAGTCATAAGTAATTTTATCTGTATTTTTAGAAAGTACATTACCAGAATTTTCAGTTCTTTATTTTAATTCTCACAAAACTTTATTCCTCAGAGAAAAAAGCATCGCATTTATAATGATAACTGTATAATTTAAGGTACAGACATTCCACATAATTTTTATTGTAAGGGGTATTGATTTCTTATATTTTATTTTTTTAAAATAAATTCTTTTAAAACCAGTTACAATACTACTATATAATGATATGTCAACTTGATTAGAAGATAGCTATCAAAGGTTCAAATTTAGTTATTGATATATATGGCAAGCAACTTTTCTAGAATTTTTATATATTCTGTCTATATCAAGAGGGAACTGTTGTTATATAAACTGTTAAAAATGTGTGCGTTACTAAATATTGATTAAATAACTTGGTAATTTCTCTATTTGCGTTGTATAATTTTATCATATTCAGCCTTATTTAAACAACAATACTTTTTTAGTTATTCTGATGTTTTTACTGAAATAAGTTCTAATATTTTAAAACAGATCATAGTCACTTTATTATGTGTTTAAGATGATATAAAAAATGCTATTATTCTGCTATTTAATTTTTGATAAGTTATCTATATTACTATTCTTAAGCCCAATTAAGTAGAGAAATTTTGAGACATAACTTTAATTAAATGGAGCTGAATGTGGATTTTATACTTAGCATGTCTTTATTTTTACAAAGAAAATATAATGAAATATTGACTACTTATTATTTTGTTTTCCTTAAGGTATATTTAAAAAAAAATTGTATGAACGCATAATTTATATTAGTACATTTATTGATTTTATGCTAATTTAAGTCTACTTATTTAATACAAAAAAGTAGCTAAGAACTTAAGTTTAAAAAAAATTTAAAGTTATAAAGAATTTAAGTTATAACTATATTTCTTTTGTTATCATTTAAAAGTTACTATATCAAAATCATATATCCTTAAAATAAGTGAGTCATTTTCAGTACTACAATATAGTTACCATCTTTAAAAAAATTTGAAATTATAGTTACTAGTGAAAAATACGATATATTATAACAGTTACTAGTCTACCTAATTAGTAGGAAATTTAGATAATTTTATTTTCAAAGAATTTGGCATTATGAAAATAATATGCGCTATATTTACTAACAGAAGATTATGTTTTCTATTCATTTATAAAACTCGATATATTAGGATTTTAAAAAATAATAATTTGTCTCATTTATATTAATTACTGAAAATTTTAGTTTAATAAATTTTTATAAAAATTTATTATGTAAAGCAAGCATTAAAATTCTAATTTTACTAGAATTTCGTATATGGTGCATATAAAAATTCCTATTTTCTATCACAAAAATATGTTTTTAGTGATTATGCTTTAACAAAAAATATTATGAAAAGCCTTATTTTTTTCATATTGATTTTTTAAAGATTAAATATATGAATTTAATACCATAATAGGACGAATTTAAAATTATGCATTAAATATTGTAATTGCACTTTAAATTACTACAATAAAAATAAATTAATTCTAATGAATCACTACGATTTAGAATATTTTATAGAATTTATTTAAAATTTTCTATTAAATATTCTCATAATGAAAATCCTTTACAGGCGAAAACCACACAACTTAATTTTATACAATGAAGTAGTAGTGCTTTTAATTCTATTTAATTTTTGCTAAAGTTCATTAAAAATCCCTATTAAATTTATTTACTGTTAAAAACCTTATTTTTGTGAAGAATAGATTCTGAAACTACAGTATACGTAACAATACTTTGGTTTTAATGTGTGCACGATCACGAAAAACCAGGTAATATTTTATCTGAAAATCAAAATATATTTAAAAGGCTGCGCAATTTATTGCTATTATAATTTTCATCTAAATAAAAAATCCAAAATACGCCCAGATAATCTTTTATAGTTTTTGTACAATTATGAAGATTCCGCTTAAGGACTACCAAAGTGGATTCAATTTTGTTTTTATGGACTTAATTTAATTGGTACAGATTTTCGAATGTAAACGAACCCTATGCTTGAAAAACTATATATTTAATCCAACAATGCTTCAAAATTGTGTAATTCTTTTCAGCAT
>NW_027255248.1:0-29371 GCF_042242105.1 Pempheris klunzingeri
CACCAAGAGTAAGGTCAGTAAAAAAAATTCTGAGAATTCATAGGTAGTATATATGAAATAAAAAAAAAATTTTATTTTTTGGACATTCATAGGTAGTACACTATCGGCAAGGTCAGTAAAAATATTCTGCGATTCATAGGTAGTATATATGAAATAAAAAAAAAATTTTATTTTTTGGACATTCATAGGTAGTACACCAAGAGTAAGGTCAGTAAAAAATTCTGAGATTCATAGGTAGTATATATGAAATAAAAAAAAAAATTTTATTTTTTGGACATTCATAGTTAGTACACTATGGGTAAGGTCAGTAAAAAAATTCTGAGATTCATAGGTAGTATATATGAAATAAAAAAAAAATATTATTTTTTGGACATTCATAGGTAGTACACTATGGGCAAGGTCAGTAAAAAAATTCTGAGATTCATAGGTAGTATATATGAAATAAAAAAAAAATTTTATTTTTTGGACATTCATAGTTAGTACACTATGGGCAAGGTCAGTAAAAAAATTCTGAGATTCATAGGTAGTATATATGAAATAAAAAAAAAATTTTATTTTTTGGACATTCATAGGTAGTACACCAAGGGTAAGGTCAGTAAAAAAATTTTAAAGTTCATAGGTAGGTATATATGAAATAAAAAAAAAATTTTGTTTTTTGGACATTCATAGGTAGTACACTATGGGCAAGGTCAGTAAAAAAATTTTAAAGTTCATAGGTAGTATATATGAAATAAAAAAAAAATATTATTTTTTGGACATTCATAGGTAGTACACTATGGGCAAGGTCAGTAAAAAAATTCTAAGATTCATAGGTAGTATATATGAAATAAAAAAAAAATTTTGTTTTTTGGACATTCATAGTTAGTACACTATGGGCAAGGTCAGTAAAAAAATTTTAAAGTTCATAGGTAGTATATATGAAATAAAAAAAATAATATTATTTTTTGGACATTCATAGGTAGTACACCTATGGGCAAGGTCAGTAAAAAAATTCTGAGATTCATAGGTAGGTATATATGAAATAAAAAAAAAATTTATTTTTTGGACATTCATAGGTAGTACACTATCGGCAAGGTCAGTAAAAATATTCTGCGATTCATAGGTAGTATATATGAAATAAAAAAAAATTTTATTTTTTGGACATTCATAGGTAGTACACCAAGAGTAAGGTCAGTAAAAAAATTCTGAGATTCATAGGTAGTATATATGAAATAAAAAAAAATTTTATTTTTTGGACATTCATAGTTAGTACACTATGGGTAAGGTCAGTAAAAAAATTCTGAGATTCATAGGTAGTATATATGAAATAAAAAAAAATATTATTTTTTGGACATTCATAGGTAGTACACTATGGGCAAGGTCAGTAAAAAAATTCTGAGATTCATAGGTAGTATATATGAAATAAAAAAAAAATTTTATTTTTTGGACATTCATAGTTAGTAACACTATGGGCAAGGTCAGTAAAAAAATTTTAAAGTTCATAGGTAGTATATATGAAATAAAAAAAAAATTTTATTTTTTGGACATTCATAGTTAGTACACTATCGGCAAGGTCAGTAAAAATATTCTGAGATTCATAGGTAGTATATATGAAATAAAAAAAAAATTTTATTTTTTGGACATTCATAGGTAGTACACCAAGAGGTAAGGTCAGTAAAAAAATTCTGAGATTCATAGGTATTATATATGAAATAAAAAAAATTTTATTTTTTGGACATTCATAGGTAGTACACCAGGAGTAAGGTCAGTAAAAAAATTCTGAGATTCATAGGTATTATATATGAAATAAAAAAAAAATTTTATTTTTTGGACATTCATAGTTAGTACACTATGGGTAAGGTCAGTAAAAAAATTCTGAGATTCATAGGTAGTATATATGAAATAAAAAAAAAATATTATTTTTTGGACATTCATAGGGTAGTACCACTATGGGCAAGGTCAGTAAAAAAAATTCTGAGATTCATAGGTAGTATATATGAAATAAAAAAAAAATTTTATTTTTTGGACATTCATAGGTAGTACACTATCGGCAAGGTCAGTAAAAATATTCTGAGATTCATAGGTAGTATATATGAAATAAAAAAAAAATTTTATTTTTTGGACATTCATAGGTAGTACACCAAGAGTAAGGTCAGTAAAAAAAATTCTGAGATTCATAGGTAGTATATATGAAATAAAAAAAAAAATTTTATTTTTTGGACATTCATAGGTAGTACACTATCGGCAAGGTCAGTAAAAATATTCTGCGATTCATAGGTAGTATATATGAAATAAAAAAAAAATTTTATTTTTTGGACATTCATAGGTATGTACACTATCGGCAAGGTCAGTAAAAATATTCTGAGATTCATAGGTAGTATATATGAAATAAAAAAAAAATTTTATTTTTGGACATTCATAGGTAGTACACCAAGAGTAAGGTCAGTAAAAAAATTCTGAGATTCATAGGTAGTATATATGAAATAAAAAAAAAATTTTATTTTTTGGACATTCATAGGTAGTACACTATGGGCAAGGTCAGTAAAAAAATTCTGAGATTCATAGGGTAGTATATATGAAATAAAAAAAAAATTTTATTTTTTGGACATTCATAGTTAGTACACTATGGGTAAGGTCAGTAAAAAAATTCTGAGATTCATAGGTAGTATATATGAAATAAAAAAAAAATATTATTTTTTGGACATTCATAGGTAGTACACTATGGGCAAGGTCAGTAAAAAAATTCTGAGATTCATAGGTAGTATATATGAAATAAAAAAAAAAATTTATTTTTTGGACATTCATAGGTAGTACACTATCGGCAAGGTCAGTAAAAATATTCTGAGATTCATAGGTAGTATATATGAAATAAAAAAAAAATTTTATTTTTGGACATTCATAGGTAGTACACCAAGAGTAAGGTCAGTAAAAAAATTCTGAGATTCATAGGTAGTATATATGAAATAAAAAAAAAATTTTATTTTTTGGACATTCATAGGTAGTACACTATCGGCAAGGTCAGTAAAAATATTCTGAGATTCATAGGTAGTATATATGAAATAAAAAAAAAATTTTATTTTTTGGACATTCATAGGTAGTACACCAAGAGTAAGGTCAGTAAAAAAATTCTGAGATTCATAGGTAGTATATATGAAATAAAAAAAAAATTTTATTTTTTGGACATTCATAGGTAGTACACTATCGGCAAGGTCAGTAAAAATATTCTGAGATTCATAGGTAGTATATATGAAATAAAAAAAAATTTTATTTTTTGGACATTCATAGGTAGTACACTATGGGCAAGGTCAGTAAAAATATTCTGAGATTCATAGGTAGTATATATGAAATAAAAAAAAATTTTATTTTTTGGACATTCATAGGTAGTACACTATCGGCAAGGTCAGTAAAAATATTCTGCGATTCATAGGTAGTATATATGAAATGAAAAAAAAAAATTTTATTTTTTGGACATTCATAGGTAGTACACCAAGAGTAAGGTCAGTAAAAAAATTCTGAGATTCATAGGTAGTATATATGAAATAAAAAAAAAATTTTATTTTTTGGACATTCATAGTTAGTACACTATGGGTAAGGTCAGTAAAAAAATTCTGAGATTCATAGGTAGTATATATGAAATAAAAAAAAAATATTATTTTTTGGACATTCATAGGTAGTACACTATGGGCAAGGTCAGTAAAAAAATTCTGAGATTCATAGGTAGTATATATGAAATAAAAAAAAAATTTTATTTTTTGGACATTCATAGTTAGTACACTATGGGCAAGGTCAGTAAAAAAATTCTGAGATTCATAGGTAGTATATATGAAATAAAAAAAAAATTTTATTTTTTTGGACATTCATAGGTAGTACACCAAGGGTAAGGTCAGTAAAAAAATTTTAAAGTTCATAGGTAGTATATATGAAATAAAAAAAAAATTTTATTTTTTGGACATTCATAGGGTAGTACACCAAGAGTAAGGTCAGTAAAAAAATTCTGAGATTCATAGGTAGTATATATGAAATAAAAAAAAAAATTTATTTTTTGGACATTCATAGGTAGTACACTATCGGCAAGGTCAGTAAAAATATTCTGCGATTCATAGGTAGTATATATGAAATAAAAAAAAAATTTTATTTTTTGGACATTCATAGGTAGTACACAAGAGTAAGGTCAGTAAAAAAATTCTGAGATTCATAGGTAGTATATATGAAATAAAAAAAAAATTTTATTTTTTGGACATTCATAGTTAGTACACTATGGGTAAGGTCAGTAAAAAAATTCTGAGATTCATAGGTAGTATATATGAAATAAAAAAAAAAATATTATTTTTTGGACATTCATAGGTAGTACACTATGGGCAAGGTCAGTAAAAAAATTCTGAGATTCATAGGTAGTATATATGAAATAAAAAAAAAATTTTATTTTTTGGACATTCATAGTTAGTACACTATGGGCAAGGTCAGTAAAAAAATTCTGAGATTCATAGGTAGTATATATGAAATAAAAAAAAAATTTTATTTTTTGGACATTCATAGGTAGTACACCAAGGGTAAGGTCAGTAAAAAAATTTTAAAGTTCATAGGTAGTATATATGAAATAAAAAAAAAATTTTGTTTTTTGGACATTCATAGGTAGTACACTATGGGCAAGGTCAGTAAAAAAATTTTAAAGTTCATAGGTAGTATATATGAAATAAAAAAAAAATATTATTTTTTGGACATTCATAGGTAGTACACTATGGGCAAGGTCAGTAAAAAAATTCTAAGATTCATAGGTAGTATATATGAAATAAAAAAAAATTTTGTTTTTTGGACATTCATAGTTAGTACACTATGGCAAGGTCAGTAAAAAAATTTTAAAGTTCATAGGTAGTATATATGAAATAAAAAAATAATATTATTTTTGGGACATTCATAGGTAGTACACTATGGGCAAGGTCAGTAAAAAAATTCTGAGATTCATAGGTAGTATATATGAAATAAAAAAAAAATTTTATTTTTTGGACATTCATAGGTAGTACACTATCGGCAAGGTCAGTAAAAATATTCTGCGATTCATAGGTAGTATATATGAAATAAAAAAAAATTTTATTTTTTGGACATTCATAGGTAGTACACCAAGAGTAAGGTCAGTAAAAAAATTCTGAGATTCATAGGTAGTATATATGAAATAAAAAAAAAATTTTATTTTTTGGACATTCATAGTTAGTACACTATGGGTAAGGTCAGTAAAAAAATTCTGAGATTCATAGGTAGTATATATGAAATAAAAAAAAATATTATTTTTTGGACATTCATAGGTAGTACACTATGGGCAAGGTCAGTAAAAAAATTCTGAGATTCATAGGTAGTATATATGAAATAAAAAAAAAATTTTATTTTTTGGACATTCATAGTTAGTACACTATGGGCAAGGTCAGTAAAAAATTTTAAAGTTCATAGGTAGTATATATGAAATAAAAAAAAATTTTATTTTTTTGGACATTCATAGTTAGTACACTATCGGCAAGGTCAGTAAAAATATTCTGAGATTCATAGGTAGTATATATGAAATAAAAAAAAAATTTTATTTTTTGGACATTCATAGGTAGTACACCAAGAGTAAGGTCAGTAAAAAAATTCTGAGATTCATAGGTATTATATATGAAATAAAAAAAAAATTTTATTTTTTGGACATTCATAGGTAGTACACCAGGAGTAAGGTCAGTAAAAAAATCTGAGATTCATAGGTATTATATATGAAATAAAAAAAAAATTTTGTTTTTTGGACATTCATAGGTAGTACACCAAGGGTAAGGTCAGTAAAAAAATTCTGAGATTCATAGGTAGTATATATGAAATAAAAAAAAAATTTTATTTTTTGGACATTCATAGGTAGTACACCAGGAGTAAGGTCAGTAAAAAAATTCTGAGATTCATAGGTAGTTTATATGAAATAAAAAAAAAATTTTGTTTTTTGGACATTCATAGGTAGTACACTATGGGCAAGGTCAGTAAAAAAATTCTGAGATTCATAGGTAGTATATATGAAATAAAAAAAAAATATTATTTTTTGGACATTCATAGGTAGTACACTATGGGCAAGGTCAGTAAAAAAATTCTGAGATTCATAGGTATTATATATGAAATAAAAAAAAAATTTTATTTTTTGGACATTCATAGTTAGTACACTATGGGTAAGGTCAGTAAAAATATTCTGAGATTCATAGGTAGTATATATGAAATAAAAAAAAATTTTGTTTTTTTGGACATTCATAGGTAGTACACCAGGAGTAAGGTCAAGTAAAAAAATTCTGAGATTCATAGGTATTATATATGAAATAAAAAAAAATTTTATTTTTTGGACATTCATAGGTAGTACACCAAGAGTAAGGTCAGTAAAAAAATTCTGAGATTCATAGGTATTATATATGAAATAAAAAAAAAATTTTATTTTTTGGACATTCATAGGTAGTACACCAGGAGTAAGGTCAGTAAAAAAATTCTGAGATTCATAGGTATTATATATGAAATAAAAAAAAAATTTTGTTTTTTGGACATTCATAGGTAGTACACCAAGGGTAAGGTCAGTAAAAAAATTTTAAAGTTCATAGGTAGTATATATGAAATAAAAAAAAAATTTTATTTTTTGGACATTCATAGTTAGTACACTATCGGCAAGGTCAGTAAAAATATTCTGAGATTCATAGGTAGTATATATGAAATAAAAAAAAATTTTATTTTTTGGACATTCATAGTTAGTACACTATCGGCAAGGTCAGTAAAAATATTCTGAGATTCATAGGTAGTATATATGAAATAAAAAAAAATTTTATTTTTTGGACATTCATAGGTAGTACACCAAGAGTAAGGTCAGTAAAAAAATTCTGAGATTCATAGGTATTATATATGAAATAAAAAAAAAATTTTATTTTTTGGACATTCATAGGTAGTACACCAGGAGTAAGGTCAGTAAAAAAATTCTGAGATTCATAGGTATTATATATGAAATAAAAAAAAAATTTTGTTTTTTGGACATTCATAGGTAGTACACTATGGGCAAGGTCAGTAAAAAAATTTTAAAGTTCATAGGTAGTATATATGAAATAAAAAAAAAATATTATTTTTTGGACATTCATAGGTAGTACACCATGGGCAAGGTCAGTAAAAAAATTCTAAGATTCATAGGTAGTATATATGAAATAAAAAAAAAATTTTGTTTTTTGGACATTCATAGTTAGTACACTATGGGCAAGGTCAGTAAAAAAATTTTAAAGTTCATAGGTAGTATATATGAAATAAAAAAAAAATATTATTTTTTGGACATTCATAGGTAGTACACTATGGGCAAGGTCAGTAAAAAAATTCTGAGATTCATAGGTAGTATATATGAAATAAAAAAAAAATTTTATTTTTTGGACATTCATAGGTAGTACACTATCGGCAAGGTCAGTAAAAATATTCTGCGATTCATAGGTAGTATATATGAAATAAAAAAAAATTTTATTTTTTGGACATTCATAGGTAGTACACCAAGAGTAAGGTCAGTAAAAAAATTCTGAGATTCATAGGTAGTATATATGAAATAAAAAAAAAATTTTATTTTTTGGACATTCATAGTTAGTACACTATGGGTAAGGTCAGTAAAAAAATTCTGAGATTCATAGGTAGTATATATGAAATAAAAAAAAAATATTATTTTTTGGACA
Organism: Pempheris klunzingeri; assembly: GCF_042242105.1. Taxonomy (NCBI): domain Eukaryota; kingdom Metazoa; phylum Chordata; class Actinopteri; order Acropomatiformes; family Pempheridae; genus Pempheris; species Pempheris klunzingeri. The sequence continues at coordinate 7,668 of NW_027255248.1, forward strand.
TTCATAGGTAGTACACTATGGGCAAGGTCAGTAAAAAAATTCTGAGATTCATAGGTAGTATATATGAAATAAAAAAAAAATTTTATTTTTTGGACATTCATAGTTAGTACACTATGGGCAAGGTCAGTAAAAAAATTTTAAAGTTCATAGGTAGTATATATGAAATAAAAAAAAAATTTTATTTTTTGGACATTCATAGTTAGTACACTATCGGCAAGGTCAGTAAAAATATTCTGAGATTCATAGGTAGTATATATGAAATAAAAAAAAAATTTTATTTTTTGGACATTCATAGGTAGTACACCAAGAGTAAGGTCAGTAAAAAAATTCTGAGATTCATAGGTATTATATATGAAATAAAAAAAAAATTTTATTTTTTGGACATTCATAGGTAGTACACTATCGGCAAGGTCAGTAAAAATATTCTGAGATTCATAGGTAGTATATATGAAATAAAAAAAAAATTTTGTTTTTTGGACATTCATAGGTAGTACACCAAGGGTAAGGTCAGTAAAAAAATTCTGAGATTCATAGGTAGTATATATGAAATAAAAAAAAAATTTTATTTTTTGGACATTCATAGGTAGTACACTATGGGCAAGGTCAGTAAAAATATTCTGAGATTCATAGGTAGTTTATATGAAATAAAAAAAAAATTTTATTTTTTGGACATTCATAGGTAGTACACCAAGGGTAAGGTCAGTAAAAAAATTCTGAGATTCATAGGTAGTATATATGAAATAAAAAAAAAATTTTGTTTTTTGGACATTCATAGGTAGTACACCAAGAGTAAGGTCAGTAAAAAAATTCTGAGATTCATAGGTATTATATATGAAATAAAAAAAAAATTTTGTTTTTTGGACATTCATAGGTAGTACACTATGGGCAAGGTCAGTAAAAAAATTCTGAGATTCATAGGTAGTATATATGAAATAAAAAAAAAATATTATTTTTTGGACATTCATAGGTAGTACACCAAGGGTAAGGTCAGTAAAAAAATTTTAATGTTCATAGGTAGTATATATGAAATAAAAAAAAATTTTATTTTTTGGACATTCATAGGTAGTACACTATGGGTAAGGTCAGTAAAAAAATTCTGAGATTCATAGGTAGTATATATGAAATAAAAAAAAAATTTTATTTTTTGGACATTCATAGGTAGTACACTATCGGCAAGGTCAGTAAAAAAAATTTAAAGTTCATAGGTAGTATATATGAAATAAAAAAAAATTTTATTTTTTGGACATTCATAGTTAGTACACTATGGGCAAGGTCAGTAAAAATATTCTGAGATTCATAGGTAGTATATATGAAATAAAAAAAAAATTTTATTTTTTGGACATTCATAGGTAGTACACTATCGGCAAGGTCAGTAAAAAAAATTTAAAGTTCATAGGTAGTATATATGAAATAAAAAAAAAATTTTATTTTTTGGACATTCATAGTTAGTACACTATGGGCAAGGTCAGTAAAAATATTCTGAGATTCATAGGTAGTATATATGAAATAAAAAAAAAATTTTGTTTTTTGGACATTCATAGGTAGTACACTATGGGCAAGGTCAGTAAAAAAATTCTGAGATTCATAGGTAGTTTATATGAAATAAAAAAAAAATTTTATTTTTTGGACATTCATAGTTAGTACACTATGGGCAAGGTCAGTAAAAATATTCTGAGATTCATAGGTAGTATATATGAAATAAAAAAAAATTTTATTTTTTGGACATTCATAGGTAGTACACTATGGGTAAGGTCAGTAAAAAAATTCTGAGATTCATAGGTAGTATATATGAAATAAAAAAAAAATTTTATTTTTTGGACATTCATAGGTAGTACACTATCGGCAAGGTCAGTAAAAAAAATTTAAAGTTCATAGGTAGGTATATATGAAATAAAAAAAAAAATTTTATTTTTTGGACATTCATAGTTAGTACACTATGGGCAAGGTCAGTAAAAATATTCTGAGATTCATAGGTAGTATATATGAAATAAAAAAAAAATTTTATTTTTTGGACATTCATAGGTAGTACACTATGGGTAAGGTCAGTAAAAAAATTCTGAGATTCATAGGTAGTATATATGAAATAAAAAAAAAATTTTATTTTTTGGACATTCATAGGTAGTACACTATCGGCAAGGTCAGTAAAAAAAATTTAAAGTTCATAGGTAGTATATATGAAATAAAAAAAAAATTTTATTTTTTGGACATTCATAGTTAGTACACTATGGGCAAGGTCAGTAAAAATATTCTGAGATTCATAGGTAGTATATATGAAATAAAAAAAAAATTTTGTTTTTTGGACATTCATAGGTAGTACACTATGGGCAAGGTCAGTAAAAAAATTCTGAGATTCATAGGTAGTTTATATGAAATAAAAAAAAAATTTTATTTTTTGGACATTCATAGTTAGTACACTATGGGCAAGGTCAGTAAAAATATTCTGAGATTCATAGGTAGTATATATGAAATAAAAAAAAAATTTTATTTTTTGGACATTCATAGGTAGTACACTATGGGCAAGGTCAGTAAAAATATTCTGAGATTCATAGGTAGTATATATGAAATAAAAAAAAATTTTGTTTTTTGGACATTCATAGGTAGTACACTATGGGCAAGGTCAGTAAAAAAAATTTAAAGTTCATAGGTAGTATATATGAAATAAAAAAAAAATTTTATTTTTTGGACATTCATAGTTAGTACACTATGGGCAAGGTCAGTAAAAATATTCTGAGATTCATAGGTAGTATATATGAAATAAAAAAAAAATTTTATTTTTTGGACATTCATAGGTAGTACACTATGGGTAAGGTCAGTAAAAAAATTCTGAGATTCATAGGTAGTATATATGAAATAAAAAAAAAATTTTATTTTTTGGACATTCATAGGTAGTACACTATCGGCAAGGTCAGTAAAAAAAATTTAAAGTTCATAGGTAGTATATATGAAATAAAAAAAAAATTTTATTTTTTGGACATTCATAGGTAGTACACTATCGGCAAGGTCAGTAAAAATATTCTGAGATTCATAGGTAGTATATATGAAATAAAAAAAAAATTTTATTTTTTGGACATTCATAGGTAGTACACCAAGAGTAAGGTCAGTAAAAAAATTCTGAGATTCATAGGTAGTATATATGAAATAAAAAAAAAATTTTATTTTTTGGACATTCATAGGTAGTACACCAAGAGTAAGGTCAGTAAAAAAATTTTAAAGTTCATAGGTAGTATATATGAAATAAAAAAAAAATTTTATTTTTTGGACATTCATAGGTAGTACACCAAGAGTAAGGTCAGTAAAAAAATTCTGAGATTCATAGGTAGTATATATGAAATAAAAAAAAAATTTTATTTTTTGGACATTCATAGTTAGTACACTATGGGTAAGGTCAGTAAAAAAATTCTGAGATTAATAGGTAGTATATATGAAATAAAAAAAAAATTTTATTTTTTGGACATTCATAGGTAGTACACCAAGAGTAAGGTCAGTAAAAAAATCTGAGATTCATAGGTATTATATATGAAATAAAAAAAAAATTTTTATTTTTTGGACATTCATAGGTAGTACACCAAGAGTAAGGTCAGTAAAAAAATTCTGAGATTCATAGGTATTATATATGAAATAAAAAAAAAATTTTGTTTTTTGGACATTCATAGGTAGTACACTATGGGCAAGGTCAGTAAAAAAATTCTGAGATTCATAGGTAGTATATATGAAATAAAAAAAAAATATTATTTTTTGGACATTCATAGGTAGTACACCAAGGGTAAGGTCAGTAAAAAAATTTTAATGTTCATAGGTAGTATATATGAAATAAAAAAAAATTTTATTTTTTGGACATTCATAGGTAGTACACTATGGGTAAGGTCAGTAAAAAAATTCTGAGATTCATAGGTAGTATATATGAAATAAAAAAAAAATTTTATTTTTTGGACATTCATAGGTAGTACACTATCGGCAAGGTCAGTAAAAAAAATTTAAAGTTCATAGGTAGTATATATGAAATAAAAAAAAAATTTTATTTTTTGGACATTCATAGTTAGTACACTATGGGCAAGGTCAGTAAAAATATTCTGAGATTCATAGGTAGTATATATGAAATAAAAAAAAAATTTTGTTTTTTGGACATTCATAGGTAGTACACTATGGGCAAGGTCAGTAAAAAAATTCTGAGATTCATAGGTAGTTTATATGAAATAAAAAAAAAATTTTATTTTTTGGACATTCATAGGTAGTACACCAAGAGTAAGGTCAGTAAAAAAATTCTGAGATTCATAAGTAGTATATATGAAATAAAAAAAAAATTTTATTTTTTGGACATTCATAGTTAGTACACTATGGGTAAGGTCAGTAAAAATATTCTGAGATTCATAGGTAGTATATATGAAATAAAAAAAAAATTTTATTTTTTGGACATTCATAGTTAGTACACTATGGGTAAGGTCAGTAAAAATATTCTGAGATTCATAGGTAGTTTATATGAAATAAAAAAAAAATTTTATTTTTTGGACATTCATAGGTAGTACACCAAGGGTAAGGTCAGTAAAAAAATTTTAAAGTTCATAGGTAGTATATATGAAATAAAAAAAAAATTTTGTTTTTTGGACATTCATAGGTAGTACACTATGGGCAAGGTCAGTAAAAAAATTTTATAGTTCATAGGTAGTATATATGAAATAAAAAAAAAATTTTATTCTTTGGACATTCATAGGTAGTACACCAAGAGTAAGGTCAGTAAAAAAATTCTGAGATTCATAGGTAGTATATATGAAATAAAAAAAAAATTTTATTTTTTGTACATTCATAGGTAGTACACTATGGGCAAGGTCAGTAAAAATATTCTGAGATTCATAGGTAGTTTATATGAAATAAAAAAAAAATTTTATTTTTTGGACATTCATAGGTAGTACACCAAGGGTAAGGTCAGTAAAAAAATTTTAAAGTTCATAGGTAGTATATATGAAATAAAAAAAAATTTTATTTTTTGGACATTCATAGGTAGTACACTATGGGCAAGGTCAGTAAAAATATTCTGCGATTCATAGGTAGTATATATGAAATAAAAAAAAAATTTTATTTTTTGGACATTCATAGGTAGTACACCAAGAGTAAGGTCAGTAAAAAAATTCTGAGATTCATAGGTAGTATATATGAAATAAAAAAAAAATTTTATTTTTTGGACATTCATAGTTAGTACACTATGGGTAAGGTCAGTAAAAAAATTCTGAGATTCATAGGTAGTATATATGAAATAAAAAAAAAATTTTATTTTTTGGACATTCATAGTTAGTACACTATGGGTAAGGTCAGTAAAAAAATTCTGAGATTCATAGGTAGTATATATGAAATAAAAAAAAAAATTTATTTTTTGGACATTCATAGGTAGTACACCAAGAGTAAGGTCAGTAAAAAAATTTTAAAGTTCATAGGTAGTATATATGAAATAAAAAAAAAATTTTATTTTTTGGACATTCATAGTTAGTACACTATGGGTAAGGTCAGTAAAAAAATTCTGAGATTCATAGGTAGTATATATGAAATAAAAAAAAAATTTTATTTTTTGGACATTCATAGGTAGTACACTATGGGCAAGGTCAGTAAAAATATTCTGCGATTCATAGGTAGTATATATGAAATAAAAAAAAAATTTTATTTTTTGGACATTCATAGGTAGTACACCAAGAGTAAGGTCAGTAAAAAAATTCTGAGATTCATAGGTAGTATATATGAAATAAAAAAAAAATTTTATTTTTTGGACATTCATAGTTAGTACACTATGGGTAAGGTCAGTAAAAAAATTCTGAGATTCATAGGTAGTATATATGAAATAAAAAAAAAATTTTATTTTTTGGACATTCATAGTTAGTACACTATGGGTAAGGTCAGTAAAAAAATTCTGAGATTCATAGGTAGTATATATGAAATAAAAAAAAAAATTTATTTTTTGGACATTCATAGGTAGTACACCAAGGGTAAGGTCAGTAAAAAAATTTTAAAGTTCATAGGTAGTATATATGAAATAAAAAAAAAATTTTATTTTTTGGACATTCATAGTTAGTACACTATGGGTAAGGTCAGTAAAAAAATTCTGAGATTCATAGGTAGTATATATGAAATAAAAAAAAAATTTTATTTTTTGGACATTCATAGGTAGTACACTATGGGTAAGGTCAGTAAAAAAATTCTGAGATTCATAGGTAGTATATATGAAATAAAAAAAAAAATTTATTTTTTGGACATTCATAGGTAGTACACCAAGAGTAAGGTCAGTAAAAAAATTTTAAAGTTCATAGGTAGTATATATGAAATAAAAAAAAAATTTTATTTTTTGGACATTCATAGGTAGTACACCAAGAGTAAGGTCAGTAAAAAAATTTTAAAGTTCATAGGTAGTATATATGAAATAAAAAAAAAATTTTATTTTTTGGACATTCATAGGTAGTACACCAAGAGTAAGGTCAGTAAAAAAATTCTGAGATTCATAGGTAGTATATATGAAATAAAAAAAAAATTTTATTTTTTGGACATTCATAGTTAGTACACTATGGGTAAGGTCAGTAAAAAAATTCTGAGATTCATAGGTAGTATATATGAAATAAAAAAAAAATTTTATTTTTTGGACATTCATAGGTAGTACACTATGGGTAAGGTCAGTAAAAAAATTCTGAGATTCATAGGTAGTATATATGAAATAAAAAAAAAAATTTATTTTTTGGACATTCATAGGTAGTACACCAAGAGTAAGGTCAGTAAAAAAATTTTAAAGTTCATAGGTAGTATATATGAAATAAAAAAAAAATTTTATTTTTTGGACATTCATAGGTAGTACACCAAGAGTAAGGTCAGTAAAAAAATTTTAAAGTTCATAGGTAGTATATATGAAATAAAAAAAAAATTTTATTTTTTGGACATTCATAGGTAGTACACCAAGAGTAAGGTCAGTAAAAAAATTCTGAGATTCATAGGTAGTATATATGAAATAAAAAAAAAATTTTATTTTTTGGACATTCATAGTTAGTACACTATGGGTAAGGTCAGTAAAAAAATTCTGAGATTCATAGGTAGTATATATGAAATAAAAAAAAAATTTTATTTTTTGGACATTCATAGGTAGTACACCAAGAGTAAGGTCAGTAAAAAAATTTTAAAGTTCATAGGTAGTATATATGAAATAAAAAAAAAATTTTATTTTTTGGACATTCATAGGTAGTACACTATCGGCAAGGTCAGTAAAAATATTCTGAGATTCATAGGTAGTATATATGAAATAAAAAAAAAATTTTATTTTTTGGACATTCATAGGTAGTACACCAAGAGTAAGGTCAGTAAAAAAATTCTGAGATTCATAGGTAGTATATATGAAATAAAAAAAAAATTTTATTTTTTGGACATTCATAGGTAGTACACCAAGAGTAAGGTCAGTAAAAAAATTTTAAAGTTCATAGGTAGTATATATGAAATAAAAAAAAAATTTTATTTTTTGGACATTCATAGGTAGTACACCAAGAGTAAGGTCAGTAAAAAAATTCTGAGATTCATAGGTAGTATATATGAAATAAAAAAAAAATTTTATTTTTTGGACATTCATAGGTAGTACACTATGGGTAAGGTCAGTAAAAAAATTCTGAGATTCATAGGTAGTATATATGAAATAAAAAAAAAAATTTATTTTTTGGACATTCATAGGTAGTACACCAAGAGTAAGGTCAGTAAAAAAATTTTAAAGTTCATAGGTAGTATATATGAAATAAAAAAAAAATTTTATTTTTTGGACATTCATAGGTAGTACACCAAGAGTAAGGTCAGTAAAAAAATTTTAAAGTTCATAGGTAGTATATATGAAATAAAAAAAAAATTTTATTTTTTGGACATTCATAGGTAGTACACCAAGAGTAAGGTCAGTAAAAAAATTCTGAGATTCATAGGTAGTATATATGAAATAAAAAAAAAATTTTATTTTTTGGACATTCATAGTTAGTACACTATGGGTAAGGTCAGTAAAAAAATTCTGAGATTCATAGGTAGTATATATGAAATAAAAAAAAAATTTTATTTTTTGGACATTCATAGGTAGTACACCAAGAGTAAGGTCAGTAAAAAAATTTTAAAGTTCATAGGTAGTATATATGAAATAAAAAAAAAATTTTATTTTTTGGACATTCATAGGTAGTACACTATCGGCAAGGTCAGTAAAAATATTCTGAGATTCATAGGTAGTATATATGAAATAAAAAAAAAATTTTATTTTTTGGACATTCATAGGTAGTACACCAAGAGTAAGGTCAGTAAAAAAATTCTGAGATTCATAGGTAGTATATATGAAATAAAAAAAAAATTTTATTTTTTGGACATTCATAGTTAGTACACTATGGGTAAGGTCAGTAAAAAAATTCTGAGATTAATAGGTAGTTTATATGAAATAAAAAAAAAATTTTGTTTTTTGGACATTCATAGGTAGTACACTATGGGCAAGGTCAGTAAAAATATTCTGAGATTCATAGGTAGTTTATATGAAATAAAAAAAAAATTTTGTTTTTTGGACATTCATAGGTAGTACACTATGGGCAAGGTCAGTAAAAAAATTCTGAGATTCATAGGTAGTATATATGAAATAAAAAAAAAATTTTGTTTTTTGGACATTCATAGGTAGTACACTATGGGCAAGGTCAGTAAAAATATTCTGAGATTCATAGGTAGTTTATATGAAATAAAAAAAAAATTTTGTTTTTTGGACATTCATAGGTAGTACACTATGGGCAAGGTCAGTAAAAAAATTCTGAGATTCATAGGTAGTATATATGAAATAAAAAAAAAATTTTATTTTTTGGACATTCATAGGTAGTACACCAAGGGTAAGGTCAGTAAAAAAATTCTGAGATTCATAGGTAGTATATATGAAATAAAAAAAAAATTTTATTTTTTGGACATTCATAGGTAGTACACCAAGGGTAAGGTCAGTAAAAAAATTCTGAGATTCATAGGTAGTATATATGAAATAAAAAAAAAATTTTATTTTTTGGACATTCATAGTTAGTACACTATGGGTAAGGTCAGTAAAAAAATTCTGAGATTCATAGGTAGTATATATGAAATAAAAAAAAAATTTTATTTTTTGGACATTCATAGTTAGTACACTATGGGCAAGGTCAGTAAAAAAATTCTGAGATTCATAGGTAGTATATATGAAATAAAAAAAAAATTTTATTTTTTGGACATTCATAGGTAGTACACCAAGGGTAAGGTCAGTAAAAAAATTTTAAAGTTCATAGGTAGTATATATGAAATAAAAAAAAAATTTTGTTTTTTGGACATTCATAGGTAGTACACCAGGAGTAAGGTCAGTAAAAAAATTCTGAAGATTCATAGGTATTATATATGAAATAAAAAAAAAATTTTATTTTTTGGACATTCATAGGTAGTACACCAGGAGTAAGGTCAGTAAAAAAATTCTGAGATTCATAGGTATTATATATGAAATAAAAAAAAAATTTTATTTTTTGGACATTCATAGTTAGTACACTATGGGTAAGGTCAGTAAAAATATTCTGAGATTCATAGGTAGTATATATGAAATAAAAAAAAAATTTTGTTTTTTGGACATTCATAGGTAGTACACCAGGAGTAAGGTCAGTAAAAAAATTCTGAGATTCATAGGTATTATATATGAAATAAAAAAAAAATTTTGTTTTTTGGACATTCATAGGTAGTACACCAGGAGTAAGGTCAGTAAAAAAATTCTGAGATTCATAGGTATTATATATGAAATAAAAAAAAAATTTTATTTTTTGGACATTCATAGGTAGTACACTATCGGCAAGGTCAGTAAAAATATTCTGAGATTCATAGGTAGTATATATGAAATAAAAAAAAAATTTTATTTTTTGGACATTCATAGGTAGTACACTATGGGCAAGGTCAGTAAAAATATTCTGAGATTCATAGGTAGTATATATGAAATAAAAAAAAAATTTTATTTTTTGGACATTCATAGGTAGTACACTATCGGCAAGGTCAGTAAAAATATTCTGCGATTCATAGGTAGTATATATGAAATAAAAAAAAAATTTTATTTTTTGGACATTCATAGGTAGTACACTATCGGCAAGGTCAGTAAAAATATTCTGCGATTCATAGGTAGTATATATGAAATAAAAAAAAAATTTTATTTTTTGGACATTCATAGGTAGTACACCAAGAGTAAGGTCAGTAAAAAAATTCTGAGATTCATAGGTAGTATATATGAAATAAAAAAAAAATTTTATTTTTTGGACATTCATAGTTAGTACACTATGGGTAAGGTCAGTAAAAAAATTCTGAGATTCATAGGTAGTATATATGAAATAAAAAAAAAATATTATTTTTTGGACATTCATAGGTAGTACACTATGGGCAAGGTCAGTAAAAAAATTCTGAGATTCATAGGTAGTATATATGAAATAAAAAAAAAATTTTATTTTTTGGACATTCATAGTTAGTACACTATGGGCAAGGTCAGTAAAAAAATTCTGAGATTCATAGGTAGTATATATGAAATAAAAAAAAAATTTTATTTTTTGGACATTCATAGGTAGTACACCAAGGGTAAGGTCAGTAAAAAAATTTTAAAGTTCATAGGTAGTATATATGAAATAAAAAAAAAATTTTGTTTTTTGGACATTCATAGGTAGTACACTATGGGCAAGGTCAGTAAAAAAATTTTAAAGTTCATAGGTAGTATATATGAAATAAAAAAAAAATTTTATTTTTTGGACATTCATAGGTAGTACACTATCGGCAAGGTCAGTAAAAATATTCTGCGATTCATAGGTAGTATATATGAAATAAAAAAAAAATTTTATTTTTTGGACATTCATAGGTAGTACACCAAGAGTAAGGTCAGTAAAAAAATTCTGAGATTCATAGGTAGTATATATGAAATAAAAAAAAAATTTTATTTTTTGGACATTCATAGTTAGTACACTATGGGTAAGGTCAGTAAAAAAATTCTGAGATTCATAGGTAGTATATATGAAATAAAAAAAAAATATTATTTTTTGGACATTCATAGGTAGTACACTATGGGCAAGGTCAGTAAAAAAATTCTGAGATTCATAGGTAGTATATATGAAATAAAAAAAAAATTTTATTTTTTGGACATTCATAGGTAGTACACTATCGGCAAGGTCAGTAAAAATATTCTGAGATTCATAGGTAGTATATATGAAATAAAAAAAAAATTTTATTTTTTGGACATTCATAGGTAGTACACCAAGAGTAAGGTCAGTAAAAAAATTCTGAGATTCATAGGTAGTATATATGAAATAAAAAAAAAATTTTATTTTTTGGACATTCATAGGTAGTACACTATCGGCAAGGTCAGTAAAAATATTCTGCGATTCATAGGTAGTATATATGAAATAAAAAAAAAATTTTATTTTTTGGACATTCATAGGTAGTACACCAAGAGTAAGGTCAGTAAAAAAATTCTGAGATTCATAGGTAGTATATATGAAATAAAAAAAAAATTTTATTTTTTGGACATTCATAGGTAGTACACTATCGGCAAGGTCAGTAAAAATATTCTGAGATTCATAGGTAGTATATATGAAATAAAAAAAAAATTTTATTTTTTGGACATTCATAGGTAGTACACTATGGGCAAGGTCAGTAAAAATATTCTGAGATTCATAGGTAGTATATATGAAATAAAAAAAAAATTTTATTTTTTGGACATTCATAGGTAGTACACTATCGGCAAGGTCAGTAAAAATATTCTGCGATTCATAGGTAGTATATATGAAATAAAAAAAAAATTTTATTTTTTGGACATTCATAGGTAGTACACTATCGGCAAGGTCAGTAAAAATATTCTGCGATTCATAGGTAGTATATATGAAATAAAAAAAAAATTTTATTTTTTGGACATTCATAGGTAGTACACCAAGAGTAAGGTCAGTAAAAAAATTCTGAGATTCATAGGTAGTATATATGAAATAAAAAAAAAATTTTATTTTTTGGACATTCATAGTTAGTACACTATGGGTAAGGTCAGTAAAAAAATTCTGAGATTCATAGGTAGTATATATGAAATAAAAAAAAAATATTATTTTTTGGACATTCATAGGTAGTACACTATGGGCAAGGTCAGTAAAAAAATTCTGAGATTCATAGGTAGTATATATGAAATAAAAAAAAAATTTTATTTTTTGGACATTCATAGTTAGTACACTATGGGCAAGGTCAGTAAAAAAATTCTGAGATTCATAGGTAGTATATATGAAATAAAAAAAAAATTTTATTTTTTGGACATTCATAGGTAGTACACCAAGGGTAAGGTCAGTAAAAAAATTTTAAAGTTCATAGGTAGTATATATGAAATAAAAAAAAAATTTTATTTTTTGGACATTCATAGGTAGTACACCAAGAGTAAGGTCAGTAAAAAAATTCTGAGATTCATAGGTAGTATATATGAAATAAAAAAAAAATTTTATTTTTTGGACATTCATAGGTAGTACACTATCGGCAAGGTCAGTAAAAATATTCTGCGATTCATAGGTAGTATATATGAAATAAAAAAAAAATTTTATTTTTTGGACATTCATAGGTAGTACACCAAGAGTAAGGTCAGTAAAAAAATTCTGAGATTCATAGGTAGTATATATGAAATAAAAAAAAAATTTTATTTTTTGGACATTCATAGTTAGTACACTATGGGTAAGGTCAGTAAAAAAATTCTGAGATTCATAGGTAGTATATATGAAATAAAAAAAAAATATTATTTTTTGGACATTCATAGGTAGTACACTATGGGCAAGGTCAGTAAAAAAATTCTGAGATTCATAGGTAGTATATATGAAATAAAAAAAAAATATTATTTTTTGGACATTCATAGGTAGTACACTATGGGCAAGGTCAGTAAAAAAATTCTGAGATTCATAGGTAGTATATATGAAATAAAAAAAAAATATTATTTTTTGGACATTCATAGGTAGTACACTATGGGCAAGGTCAGTAAAAAAATTCTGAGATTCATAGGTAGTATATATGAAATAAAAAAAAAATTTTATTTTTTGGACATTCATAGGTAGTACACTATCGGCAAGGTCAGTAAAAATATTCTGAGATTCATAGGTAGTATATATGAAATAAAAAAAAAATTTTATTTTTTGGACATTCATAGGTAGTACACCAAGAGTAAGGTCAGTAAAAAAATTCTGAGATTCATAGGTAGTATATATGAAATAAAAAAAAAATTTTATTTTTTGGACATTCATAGTTAGTACACTATGGGTAAGGTCAGTAAAAAAATTCTGAGATTCATAGGTAGTATATATGAAATAAAAAAAAAATATTATTTTTTGGACATTCATAGGTAGTACACTATGGGCAAGGTCAGTAAAAAAATTCTGAGATTCATAGGTAGTATATATGAAATAAAAAAAAAATATTATTTTTTGGACATTCATAGGTAGTACACTATGGCAAGGTCAGTAAAAAAATTCTGAGATTCATAGGTAGTATATATGAAATAAAAAAAAAATTTTATTTTTTGGACATTCATAGTTAGTACACTATGGGCAAGGTCAGTAAAAAAATTCTGAGATTCATAGGTAGTATATATGAAATAAAAAAAAAATTTTATTTTTTGGACATTCATAGGTAGTACACCAAGGGTAAGGTCAGTAAAAAAAATTTTAAAGTTCATAGGTAGTATATATGAAATAAAAAAAAAATTTTATTTTTTGGACATTCATAGGTAGTACACCAAGAGTAAGGTCAGTAAAAAAATTCTGAGATTCATAGGTAGTATATATGAAATAAAAAAAAAATTTTATTTTTTGGACATTCATAGGTAGTACACTATCGGCAAGGTCAGTAAAAATATTCTGCGATTCATAGGTAGTATATATGAAATAAAAAAAAAATTTTATTTTTTGGACATTCATAGGTAGTACACCAAGAGTAAGGTCAGTAAAAAAATTCTGAGATTCATAGGTAGTATATATGAAATAAAAAAAAAATTTTATTTTTTGGACATTCATAGTTAGTACACTATGGGTAAGGTCAGTAAAAAAATTCTGAGATTCATAGGTAGTATATATGAAATAAAAAAAAATATTATTTTTTGGACATTCATAGGTAGTACACTATGGGCAAGGTCAGTAAAAAAATTCTGAGATTCATAGGTAGTATATATGAAATAAAAAAAAAATTTTATTTTTTGGACATTCATAGTTAGTACACTATGGGCAAGGTCAGTAAAAAAATTCTGAGATTCATAGGTAGTATATATGAAATAAAAAAAAAATTTTATTTTTTGGACATTCATAGGTAGTACACCAAGGGTAAGGTCAGTAAAAAAATTTTAAAGTTCATAGGTAGTATATATGAAATAAAAAAAAAATTTTGTTTTTTGGACATTCATAGGTAGTACACTATGGGCAAGGTCAGTAAAAAAATTTTAAAGTTCATAGGTAGTATATATGAAATAAAAAAAAAATATTATTTTTTGGACATTCATAGGTAGTACACTATGGGCAAGGTCAGTAAAAAAATTCTAAGATTCATAGGTAGTATATATGAAATAAAAAAAAAAATTTTGTTTTTTGGACATTCATAGTTAGTACACTATGGGCAAGGTCAGTAAAAAAATTTTAAAGTTCATAGGTAGTATATATGAAATAAAAAAAAAATATTATTTTTTGGACATTCATAGGTAGTACACTATGGGCAAGGTCAGTAAAAAAATTCTGAGATTCATAGGTAGTATATATGAAATAAAAAAAAAATTTTATTTTTTGGACATTCATAGGTAGTACACTATCGGCAAGGTCAGTAAAAATATTCTGCGATTCATAGGTAGTATATATGAAATAAAAAAAAATTTTATTTTTTGGACATTCATAGGTAGTACACCAAGAGTAAGGTCAGTAAAAAAATTCTGAGATTCATAGGTAGTATATATGAAATAAAAAAAAAATTTTATTTTTTGGACATTCATAGTTAGTACACTATGGGTAAGGTCAGTAAAAAAATTCTGAGATTCATAGGTAGTATATATGAAATAAAAAAAAAATATTATTTTTTGGACATTCATAGGTAGTACACTATGGGCAAGGTCAGTAAAAAAATTCTGAGATTCATAGGTAGTATATATGAAATAAAAAAAAAAATTTTATTTTTTGGACATTCATAGTTAGTACACTATGGGCAAGGTCAGTAAAAAAATTTTAAAGTTCATAGGTAGTATATATGAAATAAAAAAAAAATTTTATTTTTTGGACATTCATAGTTAGTACACTATCGGCAAGGTCAGTAAAAATATTCTGAGATTCATAGGTAGTATATATGAAATAAAAAAAAAATTTTATTTTTTGGACATTCATAGGTAGTACACCAAGAGTAAGGTCAGTAAAAAAATTCTGAGATTCATAGGTATTATATATGAAATAAAAAAAAATTTTATTTTTTGGACATTCATAGGTAGTACACCAGGAGTAAGGTCAGTAAAAAAATTCTGAGATTCATAGGTATTATATATGAAATAAAAAAAAAATTTTGTTTTTTGGACATTCATAGGTAGTACACCAAGGGTAAGGTCAGTAAAAAAATTCTGAGATTCATAGGTAGTATATATGAAATAAAAAAAAAATTTTATTTTTTGGACATTCATAGGTAGTACACCAGGAGTAAGGTCAGTAAAAAAATTCTGAGATTCATAGGTAGTTTATATGAAATAAAAAAAAAATTTTGTTTTTTGGACATTCATAGGTAGTACACTATGGGCAAGGTCAGTAAAAAAATTCTGAGATTCATAGGTAGTATATATGAAATAAAAAAAAAATATTATTTTTTGGACATTCATAGGTAGTACACTATGGGCAAGGTCAGTAAAAAAATTCTGAGATTCATAGGTATTATATATGAAATAAAAAAAAAATTTTATTTTTTGGACATTCATAGTTAGTACACTATGGTAAGGTCAGTAAAAATATTCTGAGATTCATAGGTAGTATATATGAAATAAAAAAAAAAATTTTGTTTTTTGGACATTCATAGGTAGTACACCAGGAGTAAGGTCAGTAAAAAAATTCTGAGATTCATAGGTATTATATATGAAATAAAAAAAAAATTTTATTTTTTGGACATTCATAGGTAGTACACCAGGAGTAAGGTCAGTAAAAAAATTCTGAGATTCATAGGTATTATATATGAAATAAAAAAAAATTTTATTTTTTGGACATTCATAGTTAGTACACTATGGGTAAGGTCAGTAAAAATATTCTGAGATTCATAGGTAGTATATATGAAATAAAAAAAAAATTTTGTTTTTTGGACATTCATAGGTAGTACACCAGGAGTAAGGTCAGTAAAAAAATTCTGAGATTCATAGGTATTATATATGAAATAAAAAAAAAATTTTGTTTTTTGGACATTCATAGGTAGTACACCAGGAGTAAGGTCAGTAAAAAAATTCTGAGATTCATAGGTATTATATATGAAATAAAAAAAAAATTTTATTTTTTGGACATTCATAGGTAGTACACCAAGAGTAAGGTCAGTAAAAAAATTCTGAGATTCATAGGTATTATATATGAAATAAAAAAAAAATTTTATTTTTTGGACATTCATAGGTAGTACACCAGGAGTAAGGTCAGTAAAAAAATTCTGAGATTCATAGGTATTATATATGAAATAAAAAAAAAATTTTGTTTTTTGGACATTCATAGGTAGTACACCAAGGGTAAGGTCAGTAAAAAAATTTTAAAGTTCATAGGTAGTATATATGAAATAAAAAAAAATATTATTTTTTGGACATTCATAGGTAGTACACTATGGGCAAGGTCAGTAAAAAAATTCTGAGATTCATAGGTAGTATATATGAAATAAAAAAAAAATTTTATTTTTTGGACATTCATAGTTAGTACACTATGGGCAAGGTCAGTAAAAAAATTCTGAGATTCATAGGTAGTATATATGAAATAAAAAAAAAATTTTATTTTTTGGACATTCATAGGTAGTACACCAAGAGTAAGGTCAGTAAAAAAATTCTGAGATTCATAGGTAGTATATATGAAATAAAAAAAAAAATTTTATTTTTTGGACATTCATAGGTAGTACACTATCGGCAAGGTCAGTAAAAATATTCTGCGATTCATAGGTAGTATATATGAAATAAAAAAAAAAATTTTATTTTTTGGACATTCATAGGTAGTACACCAAGAGTAAGGTCAGTAAAAAAATTCTGAGATTCATAGGTAGTATATATGAAATAAAAAAAAAATTTTATTTTTTGGACATTCATAGTTAGTACACTATGGGTAAGGTCAGTAAAAAAATTCTGAGATTCATAGGTAGTATATATGAAATAAAAAAAAAATATTATTTTTTGGACATTCATAGGTAGTACACTATGGGCAAGGTCAGTAAAAAAATTCTGAGATTCATAGGTAGTATATATGAAATAAAAAAAAAATTTTATTTTTTGGACATTCATAGTTAGTACACTATGGGCAAGGTCAGTAAAAAAATTCTGAGATTCATAGGTAGTATATATGAAATAAAAAAAAAATTTTATTTTTTGGACATTCATAGGTAGTACACCAAGGGTAAGGTCAGTAAAAAAATTTTAAAGTTCATAGGTAGTATATATGAAATAAAAAAAAAATTTTGTTTTTTGGACATTCATAGGTAGTACACTATGGGCAAGGTCAGTAAAAAAATTTTAAAGTTCATAGGTAGTATATATGAAATAAAAAAAAAATATTATTTTTTGGACATTCATAGGTAGTACACTATGGGCAAGGTCAGTAAAAAAATTCTAAGATTCATAGGTAGTATATATGAAATAAAAAAAAAATTTTGTTTTTTGGACATTCATAGTTAGTACACTATGGGCAAGGTCAGTAAAAAAATTTTAAAGTTCATAGGTAGTATATATGAAATAAAAAAAAAATATTATTTTTTGGACATTCATAGGTAGTACACTATGGGCAAGGTCAGTAAAAAAATTCTGAGATTCATAGGTAGTATATATGAAATAAAAAAAAAATTTTATTTTTTGGACATTCATAGGTAGTACACTATCGGCAAGGTCAGTAAAAATTTCTGCGATTCATAGGTAGTATATATGAAATAAAAAAAAATTTTATTTTTTGGACATTCATAGGTAGTACACCAAGAGTAAGGTCAGTAAAAAAATTCTGAGATTCATAGGTAGTATATATGAAATAAAAAAAAAATTTTATTTTTTGGACATTCATAGTTAGTACACTATGGGTAAGGTCAGTAAAAAAATTCTGAGATTCATAGGTAGTATATATGAAATAAAAAAAAAATATTATTTTTTGGACATTCATAGGTAGTACACTATGGGCAAGGTCAGTAAAAAAATTCTGAGATTCATAGGTAGTATATATGAAATAAAAAAAAAATTTTATTTTTTGGACATTCATAGTTAGTACACTATGGGAAAGGACAGTAAAAAAATTTTAAAGTTCATAGGTAGTATATATGAAATAAAAAAAAAATTTTATTTTTTGGACATTCATTAGTTAGTACACTATCGGCAAGGTCAGTAAAAATATTCTGAGATTCATAGGTAGTATATATGAAATAAAAAAAAAATTTTATTTTTTGGACATTCATAGGTAGTACACCAAGAGTAAGGTCAGTAAAAAAATTCTGAGATTCATAGGTATTATATATGAAATAAAAAAAAATTTTATTTTTTGGACATTCATAGGTAGTACACCAGGAGTAAGGTCAGTAAAAAAATTCTGAGATTCATAGGTATTATATATGAAATAAAAAAAAAATTTTGTTTTTTGGACATTCATAGGTAGTACACCAAGGGTAAGGTCAGTAAAAAAATTCTGAGATTCATAGGTAGTATATATGAAATAAAAAAAAAATTTTATTTTTTGGACATTCATAGGTAGTACACCAGGAGTAAGGTCAGTAAAAAAAATTCTGAGATTCATAGGTAGTTTATATGAAATAAAAAAAAAATTTTGTTTTTTGGACATTCATAGGTAGTACACTATGGGCAAGGTCAGTAAAAAAATTCTGAGATTCATAGGTAGTATATATGAAATAAAAAAAAAATATTATTTTTTGGACATTCATAGGTAGTACACTATGGGCAAGGTCAGTAAAAAAATTCTGAGATTCATAGGTATTATATATGAAATAAAAAAAAAATTTTATTTTTTGGACATTCATAGTTAGTACACTATGGGTAAGGTCAGTAAAAATATTCTGAGATTCATAGGTAGTATATATGAAATAAAAAAAAAATTTTGTTTTTTGGACATTCATAGGTAGTACACCAGGAGTAAGGTCAGTAAAAAAATTCTGAGATTCATAGGTATTATATATGAAATAAAAAAAAAATTTTATTTTTTGGACATTCATAGGTAGTACACCAAGAGTAAGGTCAGTAAAAAAAATTCTGAGATTCATAGGTATTATATATGAAATAAAAAAAAAATTTTATTTTTTGGACATTCATAGGTAGTACACCAGGAGTAAGGTCAGTAAAAAAATTCTGAGATTCATAGGTATTATATATGAAATAAAAAAAAAATTTTGTTTTTTGGACATTCATAGGTAGTACACCAAGGGTAAGGTCAGTAAAAAAATTTTAAAGTTCATAGGTAGTATATATGAAATAAAAAAAAAATTTTATTTTTTGGACATTCATAGTTAGTACACTATCGGCAAGGTCAGTAAAAATATTCTGAGATTCATAGGTAGTATATATGAAATAAAAAAAAAATTTTATTTTTTGGACATTCATAGTTAGTACACTATCGGCAAGGTCAGTAAAAATATTCTGAGATTCATAGGTAGTATATATGAAATAAAAAAAAAATTTTATTTTTTGGACATTCATAGGTAGTACACCAAGAGTAAGGTCAGTAAAAAAATTCTGAGATTCATAGGTAGTATATATGAAATAAAAAAAAAATTTTATTTTTTTGACATTCATAGGTAGTACACTAAGGGCAATATCAGAAAATAAATTCTGAGATTCATAGGTAGTATATATGAAATAAAAAAAAATTTTATTTTTTGGACATTCATAGGTAGTACACTATGGGTAAGGTCAGTAAAAAAATTCTGAGATTCATAGGTAGTATATATGAAATAAAAAAAAAAATATTATTTTTTGGACATTCATAGTTAGTACACTATGGGCAAGGTCAGTAAAAAAATTTTAAAGTTCATAGGTAGTATATATGAAATAAAAAAAAAATTTTATTTTTTGGACATTCATAGTTAGTACACTATCGGCAAGGTCAGTAAAAATATTCTGAGATTCATAGGTAGTATATATGAAATAAAAAAAAAATTTTATTTTTTGGACATTCATAGGTAGTACACCAAGGGTAAGGTCAGTAAAAAAAATTCTGAGATTCATAGGTAGTATATATGAAATAAAAAAAAAATTTTATTTTTTGGACATTCATAGGTAGTACACCAAGAGTAAGGTCAGTAAAAAAATTCTGAGATTCATAGGTAGTATATATGAAATAAAAAAAAAATTTTATTTTTTGGACATTCATAGGTAGTACACCAGGAGTAAGGTCAGTAAAAAAATTCTGAGATTCATAGGTATTATATATGAAATAAAAAAAAAATTTTGTTTTTTGGACATTCATAGGTAGTACACCAAGGGTAAGGTCAGTAAAAAAATTCTGAGATTCATAGGTAGTATATATGAAATAAAAAAAAAATTTTGTTTTTTGGACATTCATAGGTAGTACACCAAGAGTAAGGTCAGTAAAAAAATTCTGAGATTCATAGGTATTATATATGAAATAAAAAAAAAATTTTGTTTTTTGGACATTCATAGGTAGTACACTATGGGCAAGGTCAGTAAAAAAATTCTGAGATTCATAGGTAGTATATATGAAATAAAAAAAAAATTTTATTTTTTGGACATTCATAGGTAGTACACCAAGAGTAAGGTCAGTAAAAAAATTCTGAGATTCATAGGTATTATATATGAAATAAAAAAAAAATTTTGTTTTTTGGACATTCATAGGTAGTACACTATGGGCAAGGTCAGTAAAAAAATTCTGAGATTCATAGGTAGTATATATGAAATAAAAAAAAAATTTTTTTTTTTGGACATTCATAGGTAGTACACCAAGGGTAAGGTCAGTAAAAAAATTCTGAGATTCATAGGTAGTATATATGAAATAAAAAAAAAATTTTGTTTTTTGGACATTCATAGGTAGTACACCAAGAGTAAGGTCAGTAAAAAAATTCTGAGATTCATAGGTATTATATATGAAATAAAAAAAAAATTTTGTTTTTTTGGACATTCATAGGTAGTACACCAAGGGTAAGGTCAGTAAAAAAATTCTGAGATTCATAGGTAGTATATATGAAATAAAAAAAAATTTTATTTTTTGGACATTCATAGGTAGTACACCAAGAGTAAGGTCAGTAAAAAAAATTCTGAGATTCATAGGTATTATATATGAAATAAAAAAAAAATTTTGTTTTTTGGACATTCATAGGTAGTACACTATGGGCAAGGTCAGTAAAAAAAATTCTGAGATTCATAGGTAGTATATATGAAATAAAAAAAAAATATTATTTTTTGGACATTCATAGGTAGTACACCAAGGGTAAGGTCAGTAAAAAAATTTTAATGTTCATAG
Source organism: Pempheris klunzingeri (assembly GCF_042242105.1). Classification (NCBI taxonomy): domain Eukaryota; kingdom Metazoa; phylum Chordata; class Actinopteri; order Acropomatiformes; family Pempheridae; genus Pempheris; species Pempheris klunzingeri. The sequence goes on from NW_027255248.1 coordinate 29,321, forward strand.
GTAGTATATATGAAATAAAAAAAAAATTTTATTTTTTGGACATTCATAGGT
>NW_027255249.1:0-29353 GCF_042242105.1 Pempheris klunzingeri
AGCTTTTATTTCAAATGTTGCACCGTTTGGTTTGCAAATAATCTGAGGTTGATTAAATTGTAAATTATAAATTATAGCCTTTATTTCAAATGTTGCACCGTTTGGTTTGCAAATAATAATCAAAACAGTAAAAGATTTCAGGGATTTAGGTGAAGAATAGCTGACGGTAGTCACATCACCCTTTCCTTTCGATACACGTTTCAGAACCAGTTTTTCGCATATTTCTTCTCTTATGCAGCTAGCTGCACTACCATAATCTAAAATTATATATACCGTCGTAACAAGGTCAGTTTTGTAAACTTTCCTCTGAACGTATAAATAAGCGTAGTTGTAACTTTGTCGCGTGTTTTAGAATAAAATACTTAATATTATCGCCATTTTCTTTCAAATTGCCTGAAATATTACAAATTGTGTTATCATTAGAGTCTTTGTGAACAATAAAAACATTACTAGGACGAGAATAAAATCATTTGGACACGGACTTCGATGATGGTCTATAGACTGGCAATGATAGCATGGCTTTTTTTGAGTAACAATTTTTAGCGTTATGCACTTTTTAACATTCGGCACAATTGTTACCTAGCTTTTCAGATATATTTATGATTGAAACGTACTTTTTACGGCCATCACCATAATGACGGTATGTGCAAAAAGCACTTTTAAATTCTGCAAATGTTTTTTTTGTAGATGCCACCACTGAATTTTGATGAAAGGTGTAGGATGTTAGATCCATAGCACCCGTTCCTAATAGTTCTCTTGCAGTAATCAGACTGTATATCATTTTTCTGGTAGATCAAGACACCACTTTTGGTGCATTTAAACTCTTAATTTGAGTCTAAAGAACCTTTCTAGCATTAAAAGTAACACTGGAATCAATTACGCCTCTGACGTATTTTAATCTCACATTTTGATTCTCTTTATAAGAGTAAATATTCAATTATAAGTACTTTGTAGACTGGTAGTCGAGTTGTTAGTCACCTCTGACCTTCTCAGATTTTTTTTTATATATATTTTTTTCAAGATCGTTTCTTCTATCATATTTTCCTACAAGTATTTTGACCGCAATTACATAATTTCCTGATTCAGTAAATAAATTATTCAACAGTTTTTTCCGTTCATCAAACAAGGTAGACTTTAATTATACAAACTTAATACAGTCGTCATTATTTTACACTAGTACCTGGAAATATTCCTAAAATTGGTTCAACCGTTCTAAGAAACCCTGTAAAATGCTAAAGTTTAATAGATGGTAGCAGTATGTTTGGCTTTAAGATCTTCATTAAAGCTAATAGTTTATTTATCTTCAAGGTGTTTTGTTCAACTTTGTTGTATAACGATTTAAAATGTTCTTCGGGTAAGAGTTTCTTTACTTCATTTAGTAAATGTTCTGTTTCCACAATAATATTACCACACTCACATAAATCAACTGTATTTGTAGTTTTCATAAAGTTAGAAACGTATTCTTTATCAATATTTAAAATGCAGGCCAGTTAATTATTAAGTTTTGAGAGTTTAGTAACTTTTAAGTCTACATCCAAATGTGAATGAATCTCTTTTGCTAGACGATTAATTTTTGTCTCAATAGATGACAACAGTAATAAACTAGAATTTTTTATTATATTCGCCCACATCAGGCACCATGTTATGATTTTTTTTCACGATAATATGACTAATGTGGTAATACAACAACAAAAAGACTAAAAGGTGTACAGCGTGGTTTCTTATTTGTGAATCCTGTCTAAATAAAATGATTATATAAGTGATAATCCGCCGCAGTGTACTTGTAATTTAATATAAATTATAAGTTCATATAATAATATAAAATTTGAATTTTACTGAAAGTTTTAGTTCCTGAATTATTTTACGTAAACACTGGAGATATAAATATCACCAATGTTTGTTTCCATGGATTTTAATCAATAAGTAACCTTAGCTTAGATTTTTTTCCCCAATCACCATCATAACAGTATTGTTATTCTATAGTATTTTATAATTAAAAAACATAGATAATTGTTTCTCAAGAGTAGTTGATAGTAGCAAAAAAACTTAATCAGTAATATTTGCATCACATATGTAAGGTTTTTCATAGCCTTACTATTTACTACTTTCGGAGTCTACCTAGTCTTTCACAGAAAGCGTTCAACAAAAATATAGAATATCTTTTAAAACTATTTTTATACAAAATCCTTACATATTAATTTATTTTTATGCTGTTAAGATTTTTCAAAAATATGATAAAATGAAATATTATAGGCAACACACTGGAAGATAAATTAGTGAATTAAGGTATATATTTGATTTTAACAAAATAAATACGATGCACTGAATTTGAAGATTAATTCTTTTAAAGTAGTTCATTAAAAAAATAAACGTAAATGTAGCAGTTATATTTATAATATAGAAAAGCATTTTAAAATAAGTTATTGCTTTTAATCAATCAACTTAAACAATAGTCATTGGGGTAATAGTGAGAAATTGCATCTAGTATAGGGTTTAAAAAAGTTGATTGAATTTTTTTTAGACTTTATTTGAAACGAAGCATTATAATACTAATTTATTTCACTTTCCACATATGAGGGGTCTTAAGATGACTCCAAATACCTTAAATTGTGTTGGTGTACCCACCATTAACTCTTACATACTCTTCAGAGTGATTAACAGCTTGATAGTTATAACCTTTATTTTTCAAACCCCAATATAGCCTCTTCTTGTTTATATATATATATATATACAGTGAATAGAGTTTTGACCTCTTTTTTAATTATTGAAATTAATGTAGCACTATCTCTCCTATCAACAATAATTCTTCAATGAGTACTTGTTACATTGCTATCTAGAGAACATCCACAGATTCCCAACAACCACTGACCGTACAAGTTTTTAAATCGGCACTCTTTCACACAATTAATAAAAAATTCGCTTGCACATTTATTTCCTCCGAAATACTTGGTATATTAGCACCTAATTGAACATAATGTTAATTATCTAGAAATTATAATCACACTTGATGTTTCTTCATGATTCTCACCTCAATGATACTATCTAGAAGATAGTATCATGCTCTAAGATACTATTTTCGAATTTTAGCCTTTCAAATATCGTCCAATGTGGTAGTTTTATTTTTCAGGGATTCATCTATTTCTATTACTTTCCCTTCTCCGCCTAATTAATCTATCTTCAAACTATTTACAACAACCCTTCTCTTATATGCTTAAACCAACTAATATGTTCGTTGAAAGACCGAGAGATATATGCAGGTCCTTAGTGCTCCAACGTATACACCAATTATATAATATTTTTGTTGACATTCTATGGGATAGCTTACAGTTTGTTCTTCCTTTATTATCGCTAATTAAAAAAGTAGATGTTTTTTGGTAAAAATATGTTTTGCACTTTTTTTAATACGTTATATTTCTTTAAAATAGCTCATGAATTTTTTTGTGCATTTGTAAGAAAATCTATAACGTTGCTCTAACCAACGCCTAAAAGCATTGTCATTGCAGCACGATTAGTGTGCAAATATTTCTGCATTTCGTTGAAAGCTTCATTGAATAAGGGATCTAAAAATGTTTACAACGTTTTGGGACTCCCCAAAATCATTTATTTTCTACCAAATGTAAAAAATTTTTTTTATTAAATAAAAAATAAAATCTCCTATCTGCATCGTAAACATGCATGTTAATAGTGACATGCCGAAATCATTTAAAATTAAAATTATTTATATTATTACAATAATAGTAAAATTGACCCATTTTTATATATAGTTAATAAAAACAAGTATAAAGCAAAATTGCCAAAAACAATCTTTAAAAAAATATATAAACAACGAGACGCATGCTCACAAATGAGTCAGATATTAGTTTGGTAGAAACTTCGCTATTAAAAACAATAGATGATTTTTATATTGTAAACTTAAAAAATATATTTATAAAGAATTATATATGGCTTCTATTAAATAAATGATATTAGTAGGTGTTTGAGGGGGTCACCTGCTATAAGAGTACCCACTGCCATATTTTTCAGACCTAACTAGCGTGCTAGAAGGTGTTAAAAATTGATTTGACTGTTAAAAAATTCATAAATTAATAAACTAATGCTACAATTTTGTCCGTTTATGTTTAGTCAATTACTTATGCAATAAATAATAAATAAGCAGTTTAGTCTTTCCTGAATTGTTAGATAGAATATCAAATTTGCATCACAAAAAAATACGTCATATTACGTTAATTGTGGTATGTCTGTCAATGATAAGAGTTCAAACCCACAAAAATACGATTTTTTTTAGTATATATAGCCCTTAATATAACATTGTGTGATATTTAGTAATGTGTCATTTCCGTAAACGGAAAATTCGTCCGATACATGCGCTATATGAAAACACAAGAAAAGTTAACATATATATATGTATATGTATATATTTTAATTTAATTGTACTTCCAATTATATTCTTTTGCTATTAATTTAAGTTAATAAGTGCCGAATTGTTTCTTTATAATCTTTGCAAATTTCTTTGATGCGATCCAATTTGCGTGAATATGTTGTGTTTCGGACAGCCGACAAATTAGCCAAACGATATTGGACGTCGTTTTCAACGTTACTCTGGTTTAATTTGAGATTTTCAAAGAAAGTGTACATCCCAGGATGGCGTTGTTCAAAACGACCATAAAAATGACGCTGGAATACATCTGCGGAGTTTGAAGTAAGTGGAATATCATTCATTATCCTAAAATAAGCATTCCATGAAATGATTGGGTATTTGATATCCCTCAGAAAGTTTTGTTCGAAGTATTCGAAGAAGGGTATTAAATTAATTCCCTTTGATATTGGCTGATTCCTTTAATATTTTTTGTATTCTTTCTCGACAAATCCGGATGGAACGAACGCTAATGAGGTTAAGCATTTAATAAAAAATCGAAATTCCACATTCTTCATAAAATGTTGGCTCAGAACTAGTTTTTGAAGCTTTCGCCAAATATTTTGTCCAAAGTGGAATAGGCAAAAGTAAACATCACTTTTTGTTGCTTTTTTAAAAGCAACATATGCAGCAATTTCGAAATCTATGATAATATATTTTGGAAAATTATCACATTTTTCCTTAATAAATTGAGATGCCCTCAGGTAGTCCTTTTCTTTTTTAGATTTTAAAAGTATATACACTAGAGGAAAAACATTCATCCCAATCTTTCCATGCAGAACATACAGCCGGAGAAACTCCTTCAGGCAAACTTTAAATGTTGCATCCGCTATTAAAATTTTCGAGTTTTCTAAAACTTCCATATTATTTTTTGTAGTAAGAATAACTATTCTGTCGTCGGATTCAACTCCTGAATCTAAAAGGCAGAAGTTTTTGTCTCTAAGCGTCCTAATATTTAGCTCACTTAAAGGTTTTGAGTTGTCAATTTGAATACAATTTCGTTTTCTAATATTTCTATAAATACTTTCTTTGTTCATTATTGGCCTTTCGAAATCTTTTTTCTCTGATGTTACTTGTGAATAGACGCTAGAGGTGGAATATGCGGAATTTTTGGCCATATCTTGAATTGAAGAGTCTAATAAAGTTTTCGAAATTTCATTTTCCGACAGAGAATGATTATGGTCATTAATTTGATCTATTTTGTCAATTTTATTCAATGAAGTTACCAATCTTGCAAGGCAGCTCCTGATTTGACATTTGCATAATTGTGATTCCTTTCTGCAAAAATGTTTCGTAAAAAAATAATTCTTATAGAATATCGTCTCTTTGTTTCTGCTCGTTGAAATAACTTTAAAGTTCAATTCGTCAATCATATCATCAGCCATTATAACAAATTCCTTGCAAGCGTGCGCGTTGCAATAGAAAAACTTCCGATGCGCTTGCGTCGGACGAATTTTCCCCTTGTCGTTCAAACCCACAAAAATACGATTTTTTTTAGTATATATAGCCCTTAATATAACATTGTGTGATATTTAGTAATGTATTCAAGGTATAAAATAAATTGTAACTTAAGATGATGTGACAAAATTTTCTTATTTTTGAATATATTAGACGTAGATTTGAGTACCATAGAGTTTCGTAAAGAATGCTAAAAAATATTATCCTTTTTGAAACTCTGATTATACCACTAAATTCAGTGATCATCGCGCGGAAATTGAATTCCGAGTTAGTACAGTAATTATTCATAATATTAGCTTTAAAGTAAAAATGTAATACAAGACGCAAAACTTAGTGATATGATGATATAATAATATTTCATATAGTGATATAATGATATAATAATATTTCATATAGTGTTATAATGATATAATAATATTTCATATAGTGATATAATGATATAATAATATTTCATATAGTGATATAATGATATAGTCATATAATAATATAGTCATATAATAATATAGGGATGTAATAATATTTCTTTTTTATACGCTTTTGTAGAGGAGTGCTTTATTCGAAAGGCTTTAAAGAATAATATTTTTTTAAGAAAAAACATTCCTAATTTACGATTAGTATAAAAATATCACACTTGGTCTTAAATTCATAATTTATATAACGAAAAAGCGATCATTATATGGTGTGAATAAGCTGAATTTAGTATTCCCACAAATTCTTAACAAACTATTTCCGTGACATATTTAATACAAAACACTACTGACAATTAATGCCCAAAGTAATATTAGGCCATATTATTCATGTAAAAAATATAAACTTTTTAGCTTTTATTAATCAAAAAATTTTAAAAGTCAAAAGATGAGCGAATTACTAAGTTGTGAAGGAGGGGGTATAAATTAGTCTCATTAACTACGTAAAATCACATTATACAGTGTATATGCCCTGTCAAAAATTATTTTATAGCAACATTATCAAGTATTAGTTCAATTTGATTAGCTAGTGTAGCGTAATAATCCATTAAATGTTCCCCTTATAATAATTTTGTAATATGATGATCATATAATACAGCTCTGAAATAGTGAATGTTGTTGCTTAGATATGTGTAAACTAGTTTGCGGGGAGAAAAAAGTTATTAGGTAGTGCTTATATGCGTCTGAAATTGATTCTATAGCTTCACTATCAACATGAGAATATACAAGTAAGTTATCCATTTGTTATAAATTATATCTAAACTTTGGGCCGAGGGTTGATTTTAAAACGAATTAATCTAAAGAGCAAAGTCGTATATAAGTTTAACTTAAACGAATAGTTATAATTTATATATTCGATTTGTTAATTTATATAACTTTAAATAGAGTTAAATCGCCAGATTATTTTTATAATTGCGTATAAAATGCCTACTATGAACTGAAGAATTCAAAAAATCATTTTTAAAAATTTTCTATAACTTACAAATCTATAGAAAATCGCACATCTTTCTTTAAGTTTACTGGTAACAATACTTGAACACCTTAAAATCATAGTTTTCTGGATTGTTACAAATTCAACAGATTGTATATTGTTTTATAAGAAATGAAAAACTCTGAAAGATATGACAAACTTGACCTTTATTTTAATAACACAAAATAAGTACAAGTTTGAAAATTTCTTGAATTCATATATAGTAAACTAAATGATAAATGTATTATAGATCAATAGATATAAGCCTCTATTAAGGAAATTTTATCGGGAATAATCTTCTTGGAGCTCTTGGTTGTAATTAAACGTGCAAATAGCATAATTTAAAATCATTATCTTCTCTACTCTATTGATTCATATGTGAATATAAGAATGCCACTTTTAATCAAAAAAGACAATAAATTAGTTTAAATTTAAAAAGTAGTATGATAACAGCTAATAGAACTTATGAAATTAGTATAATTGTAAAATAATATCTACGATCTTGACATATTCAATGATCTCTGAACTACGTTGGCAATAAAGCAGCCCTCTTATGTCAGATATGTTGATTCCATAGGTCGTAATAAAAAATATTTGTAAAAGCCAAACTAAGCATAAAATGTATAAGATATTCCATATCTTAAATGCGATTACTTTATGTGAAATCCAACACATAGCATTTTACTCTCACTCCAAGAAGAAACTCTGCCCAAAATATACCGTTAGTGCACAATCATAATTCATAATTCAGCGCTAGTGTATTAGGACACCAGCGCACGCCGACTTTTTTTCTTAAACCATAATGGCCGAAAATGTTTGAGCTATCATCAGGATAACTTGGTTACCAGATAAAAATAGAGAGCTCTCATGATAACCAACAATAGCAAAAATTATTGATAAGTTACAGTGTACTTTATAAGATCTTTATGTACAGCGTAAATTGCATTTATTATCCATAGCAGCATATATATTTTTTTCGCATATATCGGCACTTTTGATCAGTATAAACATTGCATGTATATATGAGATACAGTAAGAAAAGTGTTTTTAAGTTTAGAAAGAAAAAATAATAATAGTAACATCTATAAGCTATAAGCACCTATAGTATTTATGAAAATAATGATCCCCTCAGCAAATTTTTAGTATTCTAATTTTTGTTGTATTATTACATTTATTTAACGTTATTATGAAAAATTTTTTATTTCTAGCATCATAGTCCTAATTTACCTTAAAAATAACATTTATAGTCATCTATCAATTTCATTATAATTATACATTTACTTAATACATATTTTATCTGGTAAAAACTATCAATCTTTTGAATGTGAACGTATCTAAAAGATTATAGTCTAAAATACCTTGGTTTCTATTGTATTTGTAATTAATTTTTATTGTGGGGGAAAACTATTTGTCAACAATTATATCTATGGAAAATAATCTAAGCTCTATTGAGCAGTTTATCTTACACAAAATAATAACAATAGTATTTTGTTGTTTTTTCATAATAAAAATTATGGAATTACAACAGAAAAATAGCACGCAGTGGTAATTGTTCGAAATTGGAAAGCAATTTACATTTTAGAAATTAATAATTTAGTAATGTTTTTGCTGAAAAAAAGTTATTCTTTTAAATATACATAATATGTTTTTTTAAAGTCTACTATATACTTTTTATAAAATAAAAAACCATTTTCATGAATTTTATTGATCATTATTTGATAAGATTTTAATCCGTCTATTGTTTAATAGTTCAAAAATTATCAACGAATGCAAAAGGATTTATAAAATGTTTTCAGCGTTGATTATAGTTGGTCCAGGATGTGAAGATATTGATACTGTAGTTCTGTATGATGTATTAAGAAGAGGAAGAGTAACAAATTAAAATATAAAAGTTATATACTATGACATATTAAGATGGAAATTACAATTGCCAATGTTACAGATACTGAAACTGTAACTCTAAATAATGGTTTAGTTATAAAATCAACAAGTAAAATTGAAGATTGTATGGAAGTATATTACGTTTTGTTGATTACCATTATTATATCAGTTAATATTTTATTATTCAAATATAGAAACTTTATGATGTCGTGGCATTTCCAGGGGGACCAGGTTGTCATAATGTGGCAGATGTATTTAAAAAGTTATGTTTTGTTATTGATAAATTTATATATAGAATATTCTTGCGCAGAAAATTGCTAAAAACCACCTACAAAATAACTGTATTGTAGGAGCCTTATGTGGTGCTCCAGCAGAACTATCAAGGCATGGTATTTTCAACGGAAAAAGAATAACATGTTATCCAACATATGTTGGAATGATTAATAAAGGTATGTGTTTAAGAATTCATTTATAATTAATTAATTAAATTTCAACCATAACGTTAAAGCTTGTACGTATGTTGATGAAGAATTGGTAAAGGATAGAAATCTTATAACTGGTAGAGGGCCAGGTACTGCTATCCGATTAGCATTGGAGCTGTTGGAAGAATATTTTTGTCCAGAAGTTCGAGAAAGAATATCTGATCAAATATGTTACACAAATAAAAAATAATTTAATTTGTCATTAAATGTTATTTATTACAAAATTTAATTAATTGATGAATTATGGTGTTTATTAATAATCAGAATTGTGCTTTTTATATTTCGCTCAAGTATAATTTAAGTTGTATATCTAAGATCATAAACATATATTTCTACATTGCAAAAGATGTGATAAGATTGCACAGATTATATATAGTTGCAGTATTTATTTATTATTTCAGAAGAGGTAATATAGCCCTGAATATTTTAGTGCATAATTATTATATTTATTTTAAAAAAATGAATATTAATATATGTGCTTACATTAAAAATTGGTCTTATTATTTAAATATATTTTGTGGTATCTTTATGCTACATATTTGATAGGAATAGTATGTAGAATTGATTAAACAATTCTAAAAATGAATTTTGTAGTATTTAAATGATTAGCATACTTAAAAAAAGATAGATAAAACTCTAAAATTCAGAGGTTGTGTTTTTAATTTAAGTTTGATTGTAAAATAATTCGCGAACGTCTTGAAATAGTTGAGGGATTATACTTTTTATGATTATATTCCCTCTGTGACAACATTATCATATTTCTTTCTTAAGATTAGGCGTCCTAATCTTTAAAAAGTTATTTTATATTTTTTCTACCAAAACTCTTGGTGATACTAGAATACTACAGAAAACTAGATTTTATGTTTCTATCAAAGTATAGCTTTGTGTATTTTTTATAGAATTCAGCATATAGGATATACTTTTATGAGAGAATAAATGGCAAATTGTTAATATAGGCTTGGCTCATCGTCAGCATGGCCTCAGGTGCGAGGCCACTCTTTTCTATTATTTCATTTTACTTATCAGATAGCAATAACATCACTATAGTGATAATGTGTTTCTGTGAAAAATTTTAGTTCATGCTGGTAGTGGGGGGATTAATATATAGCTTATGCATTTTGTCAAAAAAGCAAATATTCGCCTCTACTGAGATGATATTCATAATAACATGAGTTTGAGAAATATATATGGTAGAAGTGGTGGTTTCCAAAAAAAAGAATATTTAGTGGGCTAAATATTCTTTTTACTACAGAATGATGAGTCGGAGCTGGTGTATATGCGGGTGAATTATGATAAAAAAACTCGGCTGCGATCCCAACAGCCTTTAACGAAGCAAGTCGGAACAACTTGAACTTCACAGCCCAATAAGCTGCGCCAGGGGTTTAACTTCGTAATTAAAAAAAATATACTTTTATCACTAAATTTTTTAACAATTATCTATCACAGCTTTTTAGGCACTAGAATCTATTAAACACGTCATAATTGATATAACTAATTTAAAAAATTTGTAAATTCATAATGCTACATCATAAAAAATATCATTGTGATTCTGGTGTACTATAGGAGATAAGTCAGCTATATATTAATCCATGAATTTTTTATAAGCTTATATTATGCTTACAGTATATATTACGTATTTTATTTAGTTAAAAAAACGTACAGTTGTCATCTTATCGAGTTTGATAATTTTGTAACCTATTTTTACATAAATGAATCAATTTTTTCTATTATTATATGACAAATTTCTTGCGTTAACTGTCACATTAACATTAATTCTAAATTGGAGTCTTGCAATTTTTTTAATGATACTATTTGTTATAGATTGAGTAGTATGAAAGGTCAGTTGGGATGAGCATTCCCAGAACTTTTATATACGCTCTGACTAATAAGATCATGTTCAACAGAAACGTGTTTATGAATCCTTCATTTGCTTTCATAAAGATAGATTTGAATTTTAAACAAAAAGATGACTTAAAGTTTTGTCTTTTCATACAAAAACATTTCTTGAATGATTCTAAACTAAGTAAAAAATTCCTTTTAGTATAAAACTTACTTTAAATTTGTATTTATTGATTATTTTTATAACTAATTGTATGGTCTATAATGTCCTTTTAGTTGCAATAATTATGATTAGAATAATGATTTTTAAAATTAATCTCTATCGAATAAAAAAAGTAAAAAAAATATGATATCAATTTAATTCAAAACCATAATTGATTATGGCATAATATATATGCTAATAACAATTCTCGAGCATAGATCTAATTTGTATTGTTTATTAATAGATGTGTATAAAGTTGGTATAACTTAATACCAAGTAAGTTTTAAATGATACTCGAGAATGGTCTTTAAATTTACCATCAGGTTTTATTTTATTCAATCAATGGTGAACTAATTATTAAATGAATGAATAAAAAATTGTCAGTTATTGTCAACTTTGTTGTTATTTTTACTCAAGCTTAAGTTTAAGTATTCATCATTGCTATTTTAATCCATTGGGTGTTATTTGTGAAACTTCTTGCACATCATTCAAAAATAGATATGATTATTACATTTTTTTTACAAAAAAGTAAATCAAAGCAGAAATTTATCTGTGATATTAAAACAATAGGAATACTTTCCATATTCTTAGACGTAAAATGTATCATTAAAATTTAGTTTTACTACGTGATTCAGTTGTTCTTATAGCTCATAATTTTTTATAATGATTTACTGACAAGATCAAAGCTTCAACATTCAAATTTGGGTTATAATTAATGCAAAAATCGGAATTATCTTACAGATATTTTTAATCAGAGTTTATCGTTACATACAGCTAACAAATGCCAGATGGTTTAGTGCTAACTAATCGCTTGATCGCTTAGTCGTGTGTTCAAAATATCACCATTGTTTTCGGTCCTTCATAGTCTTTAATCTAAAGCTAGTAGTAACACTATGATAATTGCATATTTCTATGAAAAATTGTAGAATATGCTGGTAATGGAAGGGAGGGAAACTGAGTGTTGATGCACTAAGACTAAGTTCCTGGCTCTGTTGAGGTGATTCCAGAGAGACAACGTCTGAAAAATATATAGGATAATGGTGGTGGTCTCTCAAAACGAGGTTTTATAGTTTAGTAGGTTAAAATCACACGCCTAAGAAGAATAATCAGCCAGAGTTTGGTTTGTGAATTACGATGATAATCAAAAAAATGTACGCGTGCGCGTTTATCATTCTTTTTATAACGCAGCAAGAATTTAAAGCTTGTTATTCAAATTTCCAAGTATACAGTGTTCTGGTTAGTTCCAAGTATGTTATTCCAAAATGTGAATTGTAATTTGATGCATAATAATTTTTTGATGCATAATAATTTTTTTGATGCATAATAATTTTTTTGATGCATAATTATTTTTTTGATGCATAATTATTTTTTTGATGCATAATTATTTTTTTGGTATATGGATATAGAATTTTCGGATATATTCGCCGTAATACATTCAAAATCATTTTCTATATTACTTTGATTAATTTTGGACTTTTCATATGAATTAGATATTTTAGGACGACAGTGTACAAAATTTTTCAAAAAAATAGCGATTAAAAACCTCCGCGGAATTCTAGGTCAAATGAATATTATTTATGACTGCGTCACATGCATTTCAAGCTTCAACTGGATACTCTGTTCCTCTCAGATAATTTTTTAGATAAGGCGAATTTTCGCCGAAAGCGAACATTCGCCAAACATGCGCGCGTACTGTTGTTTGTTTGCACGAGATGGCTCCTAATAATGATTCAAATAAAGGCTATACTATGGTAGAAACAAAAATAGGAGGCTTAAAAATTATTTATAAGGGCTTCGGCTACGTCACGGATAAAAAAACTGCATCGAGTCAATTGCGGAGATGTGACAATAGGTCCTGCAAAGGAAGACTAATTACTCGTCCCAACGATCAAATTGCAAATATTGAAGAGACGGGATTTCATAGTCACATCGTTTCAGAACATAACATAGAATCATTATTATATAATGAAAAATTAAGAGAACTTGCTGAAACTACTCAATACCCTACTAATAAAGTTTATTCATTGTTAACTATGAATGAAAAAATTAGCGAAATCCCTCTGATATCGAAAAAAACGTCGTATAAATTTATACAAAATGTCAGAAAAAGAAAAAGTATCGATGTTAACACAGATACACATTTATGTGAAATTAACTTATCCACTCTTAGAGATGAACCATTCTGCATTTATGACTCTGGTTCTTCATCAGAAGGCAGGATAATAATATTTTCTACGGCTACTAATATATGCCATCTCAATAACTCGGATGTATGGATTACAGATGGTACATTCAAAGTTGTACCAAAGGAATTTTACCAGTTGTACGCCATTCACGGTAAAATATTTGGAAAAATATTCCCTTTGGTTCACGTTTTAATGAGTGACAAGTCCGAAGAAGGCTACAATAATGTTATTAACATTCTGTTGGAAAAAACGCAAGTTGTGCTTCCGAAAAATATTATTGTTGATTTGGAAGTTTCTCCATATAATGCTTTTAAAAAAGCATCAAAAAACACTAGAATTTTTGTCTGTCTCTTCCATTTCAGCCAATGCATTTGGAGAAAAATCCAAAAACTAGGTTTATCCAAAAATTATCTTGAATGCCCAGATTTTAGATTATTTATTAAATGTCTATCATCACTAGCATTTGTGCCAATAGAAAATGTGAAAAACGAGTTTAACAAGCTCAGTGCTAAGCCACCACTTTTGGAAATCCAAAATTACTCTTATTATTTGAATATTTTGAAAAAAATTTTATAAGATCCTCAAAGTATGAAATAGCGTCTTGGAATACCCATGAAAGAGTTCAGAATAATGTTGATCTCACCTCGAATGCGGCTGAATTGTTCAACAGACATTTTTAATATCGCTTTGACCAGTCGCACTGTGGACTGAGAACCTTGATTGAAAAATTTGAGGAAAATCAAAGTATTGTAGAGCAAGACATAAGTTATGTCATGTGTAATCCTGAGAGCTCAAAAAAGTCGGTTATTACGCAGAAAAATTGGAAAGAATTCGCGAAATCTCTGGAAACTATGAAAAATATTATGATCTGTTTTATTTGGAAGCAATTGCTAAATCTTACAATTGGAAATTCAACTGAGAACTTTTAGAATAGTTTATTTTTCGTTATGTTATAAGTTTATTTTGTTCTTATGTATTATTTGTCTAATTTAGCATGTTTCTTCAAAAGTTCAGCGAACGTTCCCCTCACGAATTTTTTAGAAGTATTGGGAAAAATGTGACAATTTGTTATTCGAAAATTTGATGATTTTTTTTATTTTTGTGTACTTGATTTCGACAAATTCTACGGGTAACAAATGTCAAAGAAGTGATGCGATTCATAAATAATCGAAGTTCATTATTTTGTAAAAACTCAAGTCTCTGAAGTTTCTTCTAAATGGTCTGTCTGAAGTAAAACAACCAAAAATAAATTTTGTTGCTTTTTTAAACGCAGGAAATTCAAAATTTATTACTTGAACTATATTAGGTGGGAACTTGGGCAAGCATCTTCGCACGATGAAATAGACTGTTCCGAGGTCGTCACATTCTTTTTAGAAGAATATAGGCAATATGACTTTTGAAGCAACGGATGCATGCAGAATGTATAGTTGATAGAAATCTTTAGAGAAAACTTCAAAGGTACCATAACTTGAGAATTTTTTAGGTTCAGGGGATTTTAAAAAATTGTTGCAAAAACAACAATCCTTTCATTGATTTCATTTCCAGTATCAAGCAAGAAAAATTTTTCATCTCGAAGAGTATCGATCTGAAGTTCATCTAAATTTCTTGATTTATTAACAATGATAGATTTTCCTTTATATAAATGTTTTTTATTTAAAAATTGACAATGAAATGATTTTGTATATCATATAGAAACATAAAATACTTGGGGAGTAGTATACGCACTTTTCTTTAAGTCAGATTTTTTATCTTGAACTATAAAAAACTTTTAGATATATCATTTTTAGATAAAAAATGATTTTGAGTAACTGTTTAACTGATGATTTCAGTTTTACTAAACAGTTTCTGTTTCGGTATTTCCAAGGCTGCCACTTTTTTGTAGTGTGATGCTGCAAAGAGACGTAATTTTTACACAAAATCGTGCTCTTTTTTTCAGTGTGTATAAATTAAAACTTTGTCGAATCATCGTGCCATTTTTAGTGTGTGTAATGTCTGTAGTTATTTTTATGAATTTCTGAAATTAGTGCGCGAGCGATAGAATTTTGTCTTACCTTTTAGTTTAGTAGGTTTAAATCACACACCTACAAAAATAAATCAGTCAGAGCCTGGCCTATGAATTATGATTATTAACTTCACTGCCTTATAAAATGCGGTCAGGAGTGTTACCTTCTAACTAAAGAAAATATTTTCTTTGTAGGATTATCTAAACACTATAGCATTCCAATAAGTTTAGAAATAAAAGGATCCAAATTATCGGTAAAAAAATACGTGGAAGCGAGTCTCGTACTAGCTTATATTGATAAGTCATCTAACCTCGTTAATAAACTTCAGTGTACCAATCTTTGCACATTAGATGGGATCAATGATAAATTATATAAGCGAAACGTTTTGATTGGTAAATTATATCTATACTTGTCACATAATATAGCAATAAATCTTTATCTCTTAAATATACCTTCGATAATGTAATGTTTTTTGCTAAAATTATCATAATGTATTATTGTTATAATTTTTGCCAATTTCGATAGTTTGGCGATTTTATCAATTCTTTAAATTACTTTGTTTAAATAATTTTGAAGTTTACTTTCAATCATGGAGATAACTTTTTATGTTATTCATTTTAATGTGTAACTTAAATTCAAATTTTTACCGCTACATTTTTTAAAAATTTTAACGTTACTGTATTTGCAGCATTTTTCACTAATTTTACCTAAAATTATACTTTTGCTTAAAGTAATAAGAATCGTTGTAATATTTCCTACTTAGCTAATTGAAATAAATGGATTATCTATATATCTACATGGAGCCTAACATATAGGTATGTAAAAATGTGTTAATTATAAGGACTTTTGTCAAATAAATGATTTTTGTCGATTCTTAAATTAAGTAAAAATTTATTATAAAAGTCAATTTGTAATATAATGATTATCTAACGCCATAATCATTACATCTTATGGTCAATTGTCACCTAATTTCCCATATCTGATAAATTTTTTGTCATCACAAAAAAGCCGGTTGGTGAATATTAATTTATATTTTGTTATGTATAAAAATCTTCATAATCCAATTGATTGTAATAACTTTAATTTATTAATTATATACTGCAATAATTTTTTTTATAAAGTGACTTGCGATTTTTTCCACATTTAGTTTCAATTTACTCATAAGTATCATATCTCACAGTAGAGTATAATAAATAATCTAAGTAACCTGTTATGTATGAAAAATAATCTCTAATAATTTTTTTTGCTTAAATTACTACTCTTTTATCATTGATAAAATAAACTTTTTACTGCCCATTTAGTAGTAAATCGCAATCAAATTTACAAAAATTATGTGCATATATCACTAAAATAATTTTACTGACCGACACATGATAAAGCCTATAATAAATTTAAATATTTTATTTAACCCTCTAACAATTAGAAAAAGGATTTTTTTTTATTTTTTTAGTTACGAGGTTAAACCCCTGGCGCAGCTTATTGGGCAGTGAAGTTCAAGTTGGTCAGACTTGCTTCATTAAACGCTGTAGGCACCGCAGCGGAGTTTTTTCCATCATAATTTAATTAGACGACATCACACACCAGCTCCGACTTATTCTTTATTATTTTGAGGTAGTGTGGGAATTTAACCCACTAAAAAAAAGCATCCATGCTTTTGAGATAATATGACCCCTACCCTATCCATTTATCGGACGTTGGCTCTATGGGAATCACCTCAACAGAGGCAGGAATTTACTATCGTACCCTAGTGCATCAGCACTCGATTTCGCCCTCCCATCAGGCTTCCTCCCACTACCAGCATGTACTATAATTTTTTTAATAGAAACATGCAATTACCATAGTGTTCCTACTAACTTCGGATTAAGGGATACGATAGACCGGAAACAGTGGGCGGCACCGGGATTCCAACTCATGACCCCAAGGTCATGAGTTCTAAGCCATCTGTCCGCTTTTAGAAAAATGATGCCCCCACTAAGGTTGGGGGGAAAATTTATCCCAATTCTTATTACATAAACAGATGTAAATAAAAAAATAAACCATTACTGAGAAATATAACTGAGTTTTAACCTTTTAAACTATAGGAACTGCGAAACATAAATACAAGTTAATCTATGTAATAATCCTATTTATGCACATTCTCGTTACATATCATCGCTCATTGGTCATAGTCGCGTAAGCAGTGATCGTTTTTAAATAAAATAACTACATTTTTTAGTAGAAAAATAAGCAATAAATATTTATTTTACTGACATTTATAACAATTCTTTGAAACATGATTTTGGTAGTAAAACCTGAAACAAATTTGACGCCATTTTGATGATTTCTTCTCTTTGTTTCTTTCAAAAATTCCCAGTTTGTTGGCTTTTCTTCGAATTTTGATGTTTTATTTAATATTACACGTTTCTTTTATCACTTTTTAACTGTGTTGGTTGAATTACGATCTAAAAGTTGGCTATACGGTTTCTACAAATTTTCTTTTAAGAAGCATCTTCTTGATTTTCTATCATTTTAAAATATATCTTTGAATGATGAGAACGTGTTAAGAAGAGATAGGTTAATCATATTATAAAACACAAATGAGGCCATCGTCTAGTAAATATGCGTGTGTAAAATAATGTTAACATTCTATCGACATTTTCTACCCCCTCTCCTTTAATTAGGTTTGTAGTGCATTAGTACTATTATTACTTGCGGCTTAAACATTGACGATTCATCTGTAACGGTGTTATTAGTAGTGCCAGTTATTAATAATGTGAACTTTTTTTCAGAAATGTATGAATTCATCATATATTTTTATAAAAAACAGGTACTACTGTACAATGGACTTTTTTGAAATCAATGAGGTATTTCTTTTTTACCATAGTAAAATAATGTAGTTTACATTGAAAAGGCAAAGCGTTCACTGACACCGCATTGTTTTAGTTCTGAGAAATAAATTAACCAAGATATATCATTATATATAGTTTTACGTTCAATAACGTCACTTTACAACGCGTGTTTGAAGTAGTAATTATATATTATTGAATAAAGACAATAAATATTTATAAAAGTACTGAAATTAAAAATTGTTGGATATGGTGGATTTTTTAAACAGCGACAAATCAATAATGTGCACTGGAAGCGATATTTCCCAAGATATAAATCATTGTATAGATAGTAATGAACGTGCTCCATCTAAAACCCGTAGAAAGGTTTTAGGTCAAATAAAAGATATCGTTATTATGCGTTCTAATAATAGAGCAACTAATACATCAATAGCTAAGATTGTTTCGTTACTCAGGACAGCCGTATCATCTATTGTTCCAAACTACCTATAAACTGGCAGGACTACAATAGCTAAAAAAGGTGAGGATACCAGATCAAATTTAAGTTTTACTGATAAAAAACATCATAGTTTTCATGAGCGAAGAGGAAACAATAACGCTAAATGAGCTTCCACATAAAGTTCAGGTAGAGTTAGGAATTGAAGTCAGTACCACTGCGATTGATAAATGCATAAGGGGATTTCATTATCCACAAAAAACTTAAGTAACTATCATACAGCTATAACTGCTCGTCTATCTGGCGCAAAAGAGTTTAATCGTAAACTACTTGAAGTAAAAGACAGTCGCTTTGTTTTTATAGATGAAGTTGGCTTCAGCATTACACCAAGAACGCGTATAGGTTGTTTGTCATCTGGTAGTTCTCCTTATATTACTGTTGGTGCAAAGCATAGCCGAAAAATCTCTATTATAGTATTAATGAATAAATATGAGATGGTAAATTTAGTTGTTAATGGAGATCCAGTTAACGAGGAAAATTTCAAAGATTACTTAATCAAAATAAATAAGAAATGTTCAGAATTAGGTATTAAGAACCAATTTTTATTATGTACAATGCGAGAATTCATCACTTTAAAGGGGTTCAAAAATTTAATAATAATAAAAATATTAATTTGATGTATTTACCTCCTTACTCACTATTTTTAAACCCTATCGAAAATGTATATAGTAAGTGCAAAAACCATGTCAAAAGAAAAAAAAATAATTAGAGTTAAACATTTTGATCGAAAATGGATATACATCGGTCAGCAGGAGTGATTGTGAATCATTTTACAGGAAAATGACCAGATTTGTTCCAAATCTTTAAATGGTAAAGTGATTCTCGAATAAATGAATATTATTTTTCTGAACTTGTGAAATCATTTAAAAATTTTATTTTAACCTTATCATGGTGTATCTGCTTAATCTTTTTTTAATTTTCATTTATTATTAGTCTAAAAATTACTGTCTTGTATATAAACACAATTTATATCTATATATAAATATATAGATTAGATGTATATATAAATAAAAATTCTTCATTACAAATTCTGAACCATATGACATTTTTGAACGTAAACCCCTATATTTAAAATATAGTTGGTAATAGGGTCTACTAAGAGAAAGGACAATAGTCCTTGATTTGCAGGATACATTGAAATATATTGACAAAAAGGGGCATATTCCTCTAAAATATACCAGTTTTTCACCTCTAACTACAGTAATACATTGATTTGGGAAAACACCAGGGCAGAATATCAACCCATTCATCCCAGATCTCACGGATCCCACGAATCCCACGGATCACATATAGGAAAAAGTTTATCTTCGTTCTTGCGTTAAATTTAGTTTCGGAATCATCAAAATGAAGAGTTAATTTTTTTTAAATTGACGATATAAAAATAACCGTTTGTAGATTTCTTTACCACTAAATAGCTCTTTAAGAGATTATTGTTTATCCTTGTGAGTAGCCTTTACCACAAGGAGACATAAACTCAATATTTTCCAGACCATGGAATTTATATTTAAAGAATTGCTCACAAAAACATATTTAAATAAGCTATAATTTTGCTACAAATCCCGGCTGTAAAAACAACAAAAAGCAATCATAGATGGATTTTATTTTTAATAAAGAAATGGAGCAAGAAGATGAATTCATAATATTTTCGACGCAAATTTTAGTTGTAATTGGTTTTGATTTACTAAAAGATTTTTCAATTTATGCTTTTTAAAAAATCCTCATTTATTTCAACAACTATCTTTACATCAGATCATCACCTTTATCGGTCATTTTGTCTTCAAAATACTTCCAGAAGTGCTGAAATTACCGTAAGAGTTGCCCATTTGAAATTATATAATGGCCGCACAGGCAAATCACATTACAAAGTTATTTTAAATATGGTTTCCTACAAAAAAATTGTTTGGTATTGTTTAAAAAAGTGTTAGTGAGTTAATTATAACACATTCTTAAGTTTGAGATTAAAAAAATTTCTTGGTAATTTAATCCCAAAATCGTTTGAAAATAATCCTCAAATAAAAATCTTGATACTTTTAATATTTATAATATTAAATTATAGAACATTATGTTTTATAAGAGTGCCTATTGATATAAAGCAATTCGAAAGATTAAAAAATAAGATATGTCGAATATAAAATCTTCTTAGGGTAAATTTTACTCCGAAAGCGTTAGAGGGTTTACAATAAGTTGTATTTGATAAATGATTTAAAAAAAGTCTATTTGTATATAAGTTTATGTATTGTAATATGTAAATGATAATACAACTTTAATATCAATCAATAAATTAATTATCAATAAATTATAAATAAATACTTATGGAGGAGATAGAGCTCTGCTTATTCCATATCAATTCTAATATTATATTGTATTTGCAAAATACAATAAAATATTTATTTAGTCTTATAAATAGCTTTTAAACCAAGATTTTATTAATATATTGTTATTCTATCAGATCACTGTAGTTCGCACCACCTGAATTCATCTAGATGACTGACAAGAGTTGAAGTATGAACTACACCCATTCTTTTAAATTGTTTAAAATCAACTTAAGTTATAGAGTCGACATAATGGCTAAAATTTTTTACACTTGAATGTTTGATAGCATGGGTTTACAGGTAGTTAAACGATTGTTTTATATGAAGACAGCTGATCAAAGTTTATATCACTCCCTAATTTTATAAATCACTAGATAAAATAAATATGTGTATTTCAAATCGAATATTTCATAAAACTATGAAACGTTTTTTTTCAATGACAACGTATTCTCTTAAAACCGCCCTTTTGAGGCAATGTACCCACATTATAGTTGGTTTATGCACTCATACAAATCGATTTTTACGACATGACCAAAGAAATCTTATATTTATGTGAAATTAGACTTCAGCTTATATCCCTAAAATACTGTTACAAAGCAATATTTCTTTTTTTATCCAATGAAAACTCTTAATAAAAAAACTGACCTTTTAATACTCCAGGAGTAACCTACTTGGCACTGGTGGCGGAGTGTGAACCTTTCATAATCAGCATAAGACTTATTAATCCTGTCTGTGTGCAAAAAGAAGGAATATAAATATACTAATATATATTTATATTTAGTGAAATTTGTTTGTAAAATGTTATTCATAGCAGATAAATCATCACTTGGAAATAATTCACGCAAAATGGATTCATCGAGATGACTTGCTAGAGTGGACATTTTAATTCCAGCCATTCTTTTGAACTTATCTTACAGTTCTTCCGATAAAACAGCACATGATTGTTGTGAACTCCAGTTATAGGATCTTTGAAATTTGTGGAGTGCTTTACTGCGGAATGCTCATAGGAAGGATCCACGGGTATTTCCGGAATTTTATTATAGGAAGGCCATTGAACAGAACTAATGATACTTCCTAGTTTTATTGACTTCTCTACATAATATAAAAGTGTATCCTTGGTTCGATCTTTTAATGAAAATACCTTTTCATTGACATCATAGCCACCAAACACCCATCTTTCCTTGGGTCATCTCCCAACGAAAGATTCTTTGCTTTACCAATTAATGACTCGTCTATTTAAGCAATATGGCCAGTTCAACCAATTCTATAATCATTTTTGATCAAAGTTCCGTAGTATATATCTCTGAAATATTGATACCATCAAATAATAGTTTTTTTTTGTCGAGAGAAAACTCTTCATGGCCTTATAAATTGGCCTTTCTGTACTCCATGAATAGCAAACTTTAATAAACTCTTAATTAAGTTAACTTTAAACTCACAATAAAAGTACCTTTCTTAATTGAAAATTAATTATTTTTATGTTTAGAGCATCTATGTATTTTGTAATTGCGAATTTATATAATGCTCATTTGTATGCTACAACAAGTACATAATGGTGGAAAAACTAACTTAATATTCTTTTTCTGTAAAAGAATTAAATGTTAGTTTTTTCTGATGATGTTACAGACGAAATATATTCAAAACTCATTTTTCCATAATTTAAAGCTGCGTAATCTTTTAATCCCTATAATCCAGGTCCACGCTTTGTCATCAGTGCCGCCTAATTAAATAAAATATTTAAAAATATATAGAAAAAATCATTTTAAATTTTTGTATAATTTAGGATTTTAGATAGTTGACCTTAAAATTTTTACAAAATGTATTATTGCTCCTTAATATATTTTTAAATCTTCCATACTTTCTGAATGCGCAATCGAAGAAATTAAGTCGAAACTCACATTTGTGATTTAAAAAATCTGCGTAATCTTTTTATTCTAGTAAATCGAGTTCACGCAACCAGGAGTGCTCACTTTGGGGTATGTATAAATATAATCAAAATACGTTTTTATTTAAAAAAATTCAGCTAAAATACGTTCAAAACCTAGTATATGCAAGTTATTTTTGCGCATGCAAACATATTAAATTTAAATCAATTTTATTCCTATTGTGCGATTACTCTAACTACTAGAAAAAATATCTACCGCTGAAAGTACAAAAGTATACTTTAGAAACAAAAATTCACTTTCCATGAAATATATGAAAGCAAGATTGAACCAGGGTCAATAATCATAATCACTAAAATGGGGACGGAAGGCATACAATAATCTCAAAAGTTTTTATTGCGAATCATCTCGTCGTTATACATGATGAAAATTCCAATATTATAACCCAGAACGTGGGGATATTGTGGAGCGTGCTGAAACAGTTATTGAAAACAAAAGGAACAAATATTATATACTCACAAATTCGAGTATATAATTGAATAACATTACTTTTAAAATTTTAACTTTTGTTATTTCGTCCATGCTCTTAGTATGGCGCGCCTATACTAAGATTTTACCTAAAATACTCGTACTTAAGTGGAATAAAATTAAAAATATTCTGATATCAGAAAACAGCATATAGAATTATATGCTCTACGAAAAAAATACATTTTTTAAAGATATTTCTACAGAATATAATTTTGGAGATTATTTAATATGAAAACATTTTGTCTTACTCTACTTTAAAATATATATGTGCGCGGTCATATAATTTACAACAATTCCCATGGTGATTAAATATTTTATATATTCCCGAGAGAGCATAATCCAGCCATCCTTTAAACCTAATTTATGTTTTTAGCGAAATGGAAAAAAAAATCTATAATAGAAAAAAGTTTTATAATAGCCAAAAAATTTTATAATAGAAAAAAATTTTATAATAGAAAAAATTTTATAATAGAAAAAAATTTTATAATGGAAAAAAATTTTATAATAGAAAAAATTTTATAATAGAAAAAAATTTTATAATAGAAAAAAGGGCGTATATACACATGACCAGAGTATTTTCGTAGTAAAGTAATAATAAAATAAATATTTACACCTTTTAATACAAAAAAATGTATATATTACTCAAATTTTTTATAAAATTTAATGAGAATATATAAAATATTTCATCATAATTCAAAATAAATTATGTTGATTTACTTTATTTTGAATAAAATTTTATTGATTTTAAATAGGCAATAATGATTGTAATAGTGATATTATTTTTTAAAAGGTAGTTTTCACAAATATTATTATATTAAAATGAATATAACAATGGAAAAATAATTTATTTTTCTATAGCTTTTTTAAATAAAATCACAAATTAATTTTAGAAATAAATCTGTCGATGTATCACTAATACTAAAAATGTTAACACAAGAAACAGTCTTAACTTGCGCAAACAACTTGTAAAATGGTCAAAGCGTTGTTTGTAGTGGGGCCTGGTTCAGAAGATCTTGAAACCGTTGTTGTTTTTAATATATTAAGAAGAGCAGGAGTACTAATATATTTGTAAAATTTTATTATTTTAACAATCTTAAGGTCGATGTTACAATCTCATCAATTGCAGATACTGAAACTATAACTCTAAGTCAAGGTTTAGTCATAAAACCAACAAAAAAACTTGATGAATGCATGAATGTACTTTTATATTTATTATATTACAGTATAGAAAAAGTTATTATTTATAAACAAAAATTAATTTTACCTATTTCCAGGAATTGTATGATGCTGTTGTATATCCAGGTGGGCCAGGTTGTTATGGTGTAACAGATGTATATTAATAATATCATTAATTTAATTCTCTGCATTTTCTATAATAATATAGAATGTTCTTGCACGACAAGTAGCTACGAAACATCTTGAAAATAATCGTATTGTTGGAGCTATATGTGCAGCTCCACAAGCATTTTCCTCCCATGGAATGTTTAAAGGTAAAAAGGTAACTTGTTATCCAACGTGTGCTAAAAATGTTTCAAAAGGTAATTAATAATGACATTGTATAAAATTTTTTAGTATTCTAATAACTTTAATTGTGTATTGATTTGATTAGATTGTACGTATGTTGAAGAAGATGTATTAAAGGATGGGAATCTAATAACCAGTAAAGGGCCGGGTACTGCCTATAAATTTGGATTGGAATTGGTAGAAGCACTATTTTCTCGTGAATTGCGAGATAAAGTGGCAAATCAACTTTGTTATGCTGACAATAAATGATTTTTGTCCAATAATATAATCTCATTTACACATATTTAAATAGTCTAATGACTTAATATATTATTTATTATAATTTTCACACTCACTAATAGATTTTTTATATGCACATAAAACATTATTTCAAAATTTATTATTATCAATCATGTGTAATATAGAATTTAATGAAAAATTGGAATTTATACTTGATCAGTATCTGTAAATTATATTTTTTGTTTATCATATTCAAGTTATATATTTATATTAGAATTTTTTTCTCTATATATATTAAAAAATATTTTTAATTTAATAAAACGTGTATTTATATAAAATTGAAAATTGATAGCAAAAAATATATAAACAAATTTAGGGGTATTGATATAATTGTTTTGATTAATGTTAATTTTAGTTAAAACTGTATGTAACTGAAATTGTGATTTAAAACTCTTAAATTTATGTGAAAAATTCATGATAATTTCATATTGTCATTTTTTCGTCGGAGCTTTTAGTTGAATATTATATTGATGATTGGTGGTATACTGTTTGTATGTACAAATTTTAAAGAATTATATTTTATTGGTAGATTTTTTCTATTAATTTGCAAGTTATTTTATCATTACATTAAAAATATACTTGGAAAGATTGTTAAGCCAGCTCAAATATAATTTATTTGATCAAGAGATTGTATTTATAGATGATAATTATTATTATTACATTTACAATACCTTGTAATTTAAAGTTGATTTTTTGTCAAGTTATTCAGTAGAAAGATATATAATCGTCGATTCATTAGATTGTTAAGAATCATTAAATTTATTTATACTAACAAAGTAACAATCTATGTTTTTCACAGTAGAGATTCATACATTAATAAGTTAAATTATTCTAAGAAATCATTGAGAAAATAATTACCCTCAAAATATAATATAACTAGAAGAAAATTGTTATGTACATGAATCAAATTCTGAAAGATGTAATTTGACCAGCTTTAGTGTATATTGTATGATATTGGTCTTATCATTTTAAAATGATATGATATAATTTACAGTTCAGTAAATTTTTGTGAGAACGCCTGCTATAAAAAATTAAGAGTGGCTGATTTTAAAGTAAATCTCTCTCATTTATCAATTGCTTTATGTACCTCGTAAACGTATTTTTACTAATTTTTTAAATTGATACTGTATAGGCCACGGTATAGTTAATTAGTTAATTAGTTATACTAACTTTTTATTCGTTGTGTTTTAAATTCAACTGAATGATTAACTGTCTCCTTACTTCTATATAAAGAGCAGTCTGTGCAAATTATTAATCCTAGTTTACTATTTTTAATTATATTTTCTCATTAGTAGGTAGTTATTGCTTGAAAAATATTTCTATATATTTACTAAATCTCAACATAACGGTATTTACGTTTAAAATTCTAAAACTCGTTAATTCGAATTATTTCTTTCTTTATGTAAATCAAAATAGGCAATTTTTTATCGATAAAGTTTCTACAATCACAAATAGTATAGCAACCTAATTGTAATTATTTCAGCCGCGGCGTGTGGATATCAGATATTTCAAAATGCCTTGATGTGAAGATGTATTATAATATTAGTTTGGAACCCTCAAAGAGTGCCCCCCCCTTTTTTCTAATGAAAATATTTATATATAATTTTCTCTTTTTCGGATAATTAATAGTTTTAAATGGTGGCGCATTCTCTCTTTGGGGATTAATTTAAGTCTTTTTTTGACATTCTTAAATTAAAAAAGTTACTCCAAAAAAATCATCAATATTTTTACGTGTTGATTCTGTAACACTTAATTCTACGACGTGAGACGGAAAACTGCGAAAATCGCTTAACAGTGAATTGACAAAAATTCAGTAGGGAGCAAAAGTCTATAAATAAATCATAAAACATACTCCAAATGCGTGTTATTTTGTAAGTCATGAGTGAAATTCCAATTTTTAACGTTGATAAACGCTACACTATTTATGTTTGCATATATGGCGTGTGGAATATCTCATTAATTTCCAAAAAAAAATTTTTGATATAATAAAAATCTTTAATTTATTATATACACGAACATCCCAGAATTTTAATTTTAGATTAAGTGACTTTATAGATTTTTTAATTATGATTAAAATTTCTATTTTCAGTGTATAAAATTTTTGAATTATGTGGCTAATTTTTTACAATATTTTTGATATGTGACTATATTATTAATAGTTTCGTATACTTCATTATAATTAATTTTTGCCTACTACTTATGATGCTTTGATACGCATGACAATTTACATATGAAATAGAATTTTTTTAATTAATGAGTAAATATAAATAGATATTCATGGCACTGATTATTGTCCAATAATTATACTAAAATTTTACCTAGTAAAATTTTTTTATACCCTACTCATTCAATAAATTCCTTAGCAAGTAAAGTATCTTCTATGGATTAAATTTCTGAATTTTCTATCAAAAAGTTTATTTTGACCTTTGTTATTTAGATGCTTTAACGTTTATTTTGTGTTAGTAAATAACAATTTTTTATTATCAATATTTTTTTTTAATTTGCTTTATATTTTGTATAAAATTCTCTTTTTTAGTTGCAAAGTAAAAATATTGACGCTTTTTTTATTAAGTTGGTCAGACTTGCATCGTTTAACGCTGTAGGCACCCAACTGGAGTTATTCATCCTAATCCGTACTGCCATGCGCATATTTATTATTTTGTAATTTATCTATTTCTTAAACACTGGCTATATGTTAACTATTTCATTCATTCATGAAATCACTTCCAGCGCATTGGCAAACGATTTCACCCTTCGGTGATATTTTCCCCACTACTGGCATTATCTATAATGATATTTAGATACTGGCATTATCTATAATGATATTTAGATACTGGCATTATCAAAAGTTATTGTTCCTAACAACAAATTTTAGGAAGAGTTACGAATGACCGGTAACAGTGGGTGATAACGAGTCTCGAACTTGCAATCGTAAAATAAGTGATTACTAATTTATACCAATAAACCATTTGTTCGTTACCAGAAAAGTTCATCTGAACGTATCCAAATTTCTAGAAGATCTATTATTTTTATTGTTGACGAGAATTTCATTAAGTGTAGCAGAAACTAATGAAACAACTCATGCTGTAAACTTTGGACTAGTGATAATCCTGTTGGCGATTCCGAAAAGGATGAGTTAAAAAATTAGATGTGCTAGAGTTTACTTTGTGACTCATTACAGAGTGTGTAGTATACTCTACATGTAATCTTCGAGTTTGCTTATTACAACTGTTATTAGACAAAGACTTCAGAATTTATGTTTGTAATAGGGGGTTCTTTATGTAGTAGCACAAAATAACATGTTTTCTGATGCACATAATTAACAAAACACTTTACTAATTAAGGTTACATTACATCCGAAAACAATATATTCGTATAACTATAGCATAAAAAGAATCTAATTTTATATTTAAAGGTGACATTTATTTATAAGTTATATTTTTGATTTTAAGCAATAAAAAAAATTAGAGTGATTTACATAGCACAGAACTTGTATATATATACATATATATTTTTAAGTTCAATAACGTTGGTTATACAACGCATGTCTAAAGTTCAGTCATCGATAATAGAGTTTATTCAATTATATATAGTTACTACTTAA
>NW_027255250.1:0-29186 GCF_042242105.1 Pempheris klunzingeri
TTCATATTATTTGAGTTTATAAATCAAATCGTTTTATTTTAAATTCAGAATAAAATTTACAACTACTATAAATCTTAGTACATCAAATTAATGATTTTTTAATAAGTAACATGAATATTTTGGTATAATAGAAAAGTCAAAAATTCAAATATAATTAACCTGAAATTTGATTCAATGTTTTGTATCAAATCGTAGAAATATTTATTAAGTTTTTAAAAAATTCCATGATAAATATCTCAATCTGATATTTATATGAATAAAAAATAAATTGTGCCAAGAAATATAGCCATACTTAAAATAAATTAATAATAATTTAAGTTCATTATACTCTCTACAAATAGAAAAGTGTTAATTCGCAAGAATAGACTTTCACATACTGTACTATGCTTTATTAAAAAATTGATAATATATCAAACTAATTTTCATACTTTTACGAATTATATATTTTATAATAAGAAATTTAGAAAAGCAGAGTTTCTCGAATAAATTATTTTTGATTTTGCGCATTAGACAGTGAATTCTTAATAAAATACACATACATTTCTGGACGATCTTTTAATTGAGCAACTTTTGTAACTTTAGATGCTATATTATGTTAATAAATAATTTAAAATAATTTACAAATACTAAAGGAATAATTAAGTGGTTTAATGTCCGCTAATTCTCTTTTTATTGGTGTGTTTTCTGCTTTTTCATCGTCATTCACCACTTTTGAGTTTGTTTTATTACCTCCAAAGTATGATCTAAAATATTTAAAACTCAATTAATATTATTAATATATACAATATCGAACGATTCGGTGGCATTTTAAATGATGAGTTAACAAGCAACCAACGCAACTGCCTACTTAACATGCAATACTCGGTATTTATTTTTGTCAACTTTAGGATAATGAGTATAATTTTAACTTTTGAATATATAATATTGATAACTATACTGATATCATTATTTCAGTTAATATAATTAATTTTAATTAATTTGCCTATTATATCATATTTTTGTGATAAAAAAATATTATATATAAATTTTATATATTAAAAATTAATATGTTAATTAATTTAGAGAATCTAAGATATTTCAAATTTTAATAATTTTAATAATCTTAATAACTTCTATATGTCGTCATTATTCGTACGTTTTCGACTTATGCGCGGATTTCTTCAATCTAAGTTACTACTACCTTACTTAAATTGTACTTTTAAATAATTAAAATGTTTTTCTAAATAGTAAAGTATGTAATTTTTGATTTCAGAAACTCATGATTATATTGCATCAAGTTTACTTTTAGAATGTTTACCTTGAATTTGTTAGTGTTATGAATGTAGAAATTTTGTTAAGACTCTTACGAATGAATTTAGCTTATCCAAGGCTGAGGATATTACAACTTTAAATAAGTTTTTTGTAAATAAGAGTAATTTTATTGTTATTCTTCTAACAAAGTTTTAGAGTGTTATATTTACTAGCGCTGAGATAGTTTGCCTATCTATCATATATAGATATATATATATATAATAATATATATGTTAGTGGGATAGTTTAAAATTAAGTTTTTCGCGTTTAAAATAGCTATCATTAGATAAGATGGTGCGATGGAGTTTACTTATAAAGATATTGATGATTTATTATTAATATAATTCTTTTAAATGAAAAACGACACTAAAAGATAACTATCACTACTGAAAAGCCTTAAATTTTTTTTATAAAAAGAGCATTTGTCGTGATTGTAACGAGTCAATGCTGCCAAAAAATAGAATATTACTGGTAAATATTTGTTCAAATGTCCCATATGCAGAAAGTTCTCAATTATATAATGGATATTTTTTGAGGGTTCCAAATACATAAGTGCAAAGATTTGATGTAGTTAGAATTTCCTGATATCCATATTCTCTATCCGAGCGTGTTGAACCAATTACAAATAGGTTCCGGGAGTACAATTTGTTTTTTTAAAATTTTTCAGGGACGTTTATATTGAGTAATTTGATTTGCGTGAAAAATATATAAAACAATAGTTCCTATCGACAATTTTCAGATTTTTAAACATAAACAGCATCGTTGATAGAGTTTTAGTATATCAAATCTACAAAACGAAAATTGGCCTATGGTGAATATTAGCCTATGGCGAAAATTAGCCTATGGTGAAAATTAGCCTATGGTGAAAATTAGCCTATGGTGAAAATTAGCCTATGGTGAAAATTAGCCTATGACGAAAATTGGGCTATGACGAAAATTGGACTATGATGAAAATTGGGCTATGCCAAAAGTTAGGCTATGGTGAAACTTCGACTATGGTGAAAATTAGCCTATGGTGAAAATTGGGCTATGACGAAAATTGGACTATGGCAAAAGTTAGGCTATGGCAAAAGTTAGGCTATGGCAAAAGTTAGGCTATGGTGAAAATTAGCCTATTATGAAAATTAGCCTATGGTGAAAATTAGCCTAGGGTGAAAATTAGCCTATGGCAAAAGTTAGGCTATAGTGAGACTTCGACTATGGTGAAAACTAGCCTATGGCGAAAATTGGGCTATGGCAAAAGTTAGACTATGGTGAAACTTCGACTATGGTGAGAATTAGCCTATGACGAAAATTGGGCTATGGCAAAAGTTAGGCTATGGGGAAAATTTGATTATGGTGAAAACTAGCCTATGGCGAAAATTGGGCTATGGCAAAAATTAATCTTTGGTGAAAATTAGACTATGACGAAAATTGGGCTATGGCAAAAGTTAGGCTATGGTGAAAATTAGCCCATGACGAAAATTGGGCTATGGAAAAAGTTATGCTATGGTGAAAATTCGATTATGGTGAAAATTAGCCTATGACGAAAATTAGCCTATGGCGAAAATTGGGCTATGGCAAAAGTTAGGCTATGGTGAAAATTAGCCCATGACGAAAATTGGGCTATGGAAAAAGTTATGCTATGGTGAAAATTCGATTATGGTGAAAATTCGATTATGGTGAAAATTAGCCTATGACGAAAATTAGCCTATGGTGAAAATTCGACTATTGTGAAAATTCGACTATTGTGAAAATTCTTTCTTGCGTACACGTTACTTTTTTCAAATAGCACAATAAAAATTCAAAACGAATTATAAATAAAATATCAAAAAGTAGAGTTTTGCAATTACTGTTAAGTATAACATTTCATAATATGAATTTTTGTTTTAAGTAAATCAATATAATGGCTAATAATTTTTTCAATAGACAAAAAACCTTGGAGTATATTCGCCATACTGCATTTTAGGTTAAAGTCCGACTCCCCATCCCTTCGGAAATACTAGATCAACGATACTTCACAACGCTATGTTGTTGCCATGACTCTTTAAATTAGCATTATCGTCTATTATTTCCCCGTGATTTTATATAGATTTTTATGAAAAATCTATATAAACCTTGTGAAAAATTAATTTATTTTTTAAATGACTATTTATACTGGGTTTTCATTCAAATTCAGGTATTCTAACGATCGAATCCCGAACAACATGTGACATTCAATATGACGAAACGAGTTGAGCATAGTAGTGATAAAAGAGGTTTGACTATAAAGTAAGTTTTTTATGAACGTGAATCATAGTCTGAAGTAATTAAAATTCCCGATATAACGTCCCACTCGTAATGATATAATTAAAAAATTCAATGAAAAAGGTTTGCTGGTGAAAAATATAAATATTGGCCCAAGACCGGTTTAATTAATCAACCAAATGAAAGTAAAATTGTTGACACTTATTAATGATGACTGTTCTATTACCCTCCAGTCAATAATAAAAATATTTCATTAGATGTGTGCCAAACTACAGTTTGGAGGTGGCTCAAATTAATGAATATTTTATTTAAAATGACTCCGTAAATTCCTATGAGTGGAATTTCTGCTATAGCAATTAACAGGAATGGCAGAAATAAGTTACATGATACTCAATATCAAAATTGATTTGAGGTATATAAATTCATAATTTTTCGATAAAAGTCAATTTTCAATTCATATCATATGCTCGCATTATTGCTCCGTTGTTGGTATTACCCCAAATCCAGTCTTAGTAAAAAATAGAGGAAAGCATGCAACCATGATTTTTTCTTTGAATGCACTTAATGTTAATTGTTGTGAAGGGGTGTCTGGAAACGTGAATTGTGATAAATTTCAACAATTTTAGCATAAATTATAGAAACATTGGCATCGGGCAAATATATTTTTGGAATGGACAATGTACGTTTTTATCATTCTAATATGGACTTTTAAGCTAACTACCTGCAGGAAATACGCCACTTTCTTAGATATTCCCCTCTTTAAATCCATATGCCCAAGTGTAATCAAAATTAAAAGGTATGGTTAGAAAAAATGGTCCTACCCTTGGTTCAACTGACCTGTTAGAAAGATTGAAAACAGCTGCTAAATCTATCATCGAAGCTTATTTTAAATGGATAATTTCACCACAGTTAAATATTTTTTGGAAAACGCCGTACTCTCCCTGATATACAGTGGAATCTATTAAACTAGATTTTTCATGTTTATTTCAAAACCATGTATTTATCAAATATGCCCACGAAAATAATTTATGTAGTTTAAAAAGTTTTTCTTTTAGAAATAAAAGTTTATGAGTGTTTATATTTATTAGAATATGTAGTTTATTTTAAATAAAGTAGGATGGGAAATAACGTCCATTCTGATTTATATATAAAATCTGGTAATACATCAGTCAGTGTCGTCATGTTGAACGTGAATTTTCAGACACCAATTTTCAATTTATACCAAGAATATAAAAATAAATTAAAAATGTATATAGATGCTTTATGCAATTAAGAATGTTTGCAAGAAAAAATTTTTTATGAATTCTTCTATCACGAACATGTTCACGATGTTGAAAAAGATAAAGTTCTTAACATATATTAAATCTCTCTGATGATTCTGTAATTAATAAAAACTCGCAAAGTTTAAGCTACGAAGACTTTTAAGAGCGCAGATGTCAGAAACTATATCTCGAAAAACACCGAGAGTGATTACAGGGTATTGCCGACGGAAGAATTGAATATTTACCAACATTCAATATCGTTTTTTATGTTACTTTGATTAATTTTTAACTCTTTAGAGAAACTGGATATTTTACGACGACAAAGCTCAGATTTTCCGAAAAATGGCGATTAAAACGTGCGCAGAATTCGAGGTCAAAAGAATATTATTTATTACGCGATCCAATCTTCAACTGGATATTTAGATTAATTTTTTTAATCGTTAGATGAAATTTGACAAGTTGAATTTTTTAGGATTTTTATTGCACTATTTAAATTAAACAACACGCATGCCAAATCTTAGTGTTATTTTAGATCGACAATTATGAAATTTTCGAATTTAAATACTCTCAATAGATGATTTTTAGTAAATCAAAAATATCCATTTGTTTTGATTTACTATACTTATATACAAAATATTCTTTAATTAATAACTACAATTCAAGATCTTATTACTTTTGAAAGTGTAATAATTCAAAATAAATAACCATTGTAAATAGTTATAATAGACTGCTATGATAATTGCAAAAATTTTGGTGCTCCTTACTAACTACACGAAACATTTAATCTTCCATTTTAGTTTAAAACACAAGGAGTATATACAAATAGGATTGGATCGGATCTATATGGGTAGCAATGAAAAGAAAATCCTGACGCTGCCAGTAAAATCTAAACTAGCTACTAGATACCTTACAGAGTATCCTTTAAAGAAACAATTCAATAAAATTACATGTCCTATTTATATAAAAATAATCATTGAAATATAATTACATTAACTATGCCCCTCCTTTGAATTTTTTTAGATCTGAATATCGAGAAATTCCAGGTCAGTGCAATCCAAATAATCAAACGCAATCTCTGGTGTTGTTGCTTCTTAGCTTTTAAGGTCTTTCTATTCCCTCCATAAATTCGAAATCAAATGGAGCACTGTGGTATTTGCATGTTTCTATACA
The DNA here is from genome assembly GCF_042242105.1 of Pempheris klunzingeri. Classification (NCBI taxonomy): domain Eukaryota; kingdom Metazoa; phylum Chordata; class Actinopteri; order Acropomatiformes; family Pempheridae; genus Pempheris; species Pempheris klunzingeri. The sequence goes on from NW_027255250.1 coordinate 5,949, forward strand.
TAATTGTAGATCATAGTGTTAGTAGGAGGCCGAAATTAGTAGTAAGGCACTAGAGTAAATTCCCGCCTTGTTGATATGATTGCTATATAGAAAATGCTAGAGAAGTAGATGGTGGTGGCGATTACTCTAAAACGAAGATACGCAGTGTTTAAATTCCCAGGTTATCGTAAAAATAATAAGCCCGAGATTAGAGATGTGAATTAGGATGAATAACTCCATTTCTGTGCCTACATTGTTTAATAAATCAACTTTTTTCCACATCAAAATAAATTACGCTGTAGAGTTTAACCTTGTAAATAGAAAATAATCCAGAAATTAAAATATTAAAAATTTTAAAAATTTTAAAAAATTGATTTTGCTGATTCAATCAAGAATATCAGTTTTTGATAATACTATAAATTCTTTATTAGTATCAGTCCTGTTATCTACAACTTTATACGCTTACTATAGGTGAAGAAGATTTTTGCCCATAAATATAACGACCTATTCCACTCCATCACAACTAAACTACAAATATCACAACTTCTGTAATTTGTTATAACCTAATTGTAGATGAATGTAATATTTAAAGAAATATCACTGAAACACCCATTTTTATGATTATTTCGCTACAGTGTACAGTCAGTAATAATATACCCACAGTATATAAGCTGTGACATTAATTCAGTAATTATCCTTTTTTTATTATTAGTTCCATTTTCTATTTTTACTGCGTGAAACTAGAGGATACAATAAATCCCAAATCATTTAAAATAACATTTCAATAGTATTTAAAGACTAAAAGTTTTTTCCACATAACTTATTAAATTTTAATCTTGCAATAATATGCTGTTTGCTACATTTCCATTATAAAATGGCACAACAAAAGTACAGATAGAGCTAGAAAAACACAATGCAGAAATAATGTTCTAAATTAAAGGTAGCCCTCCTTATAAGTAACTAATAATGAAAGTTTTGATTACTGATATTCTTTACCACTATTAAAATTAATTTTTGCAATCTTCTTAACCTCTTACAACATTATAGCGAATAAAGAAAAACCAAAAAAATATAATAATTATGTCTACCAAGTAAAACCATAAAAAATACTGAATCTTGTCGCTTAAGATTTCCCTAAATGCTCATTTTTTTATTTGCTTGTATAATGAGTTATTACAAATAAAAAATATGGAAATTAGTTGCGGGTAATGTCAAAGAAAATATAAATAAATTTTCTTTGGTATTAAATAAATATTAATTTTTAAAATGTTATGTACATGTTGTCAAGTATCTATGAATCAGGTTTTATGTAGCAAAATATTTGATGAGCACGTGTGGGAATGGTCAAATATTAAGTGCATTAAAAAAGATGCAACAATTTCAATACGGAGAAATTTAGATTGACTTTACAAATAGCGATACATATCTTTTTTGAAATTTCTTCTTAAACACCAATAAAAGATGTTATTAAAAAACTCAATGCTTCAAGAGAGTTGGAATTTTTATATATTAAATTAAGAAATGGCTGCAAAAAATATTTAGATAAAATACAATCAGTCCAGGTGGTGATGGAGTAATACGTGGAATTTATGAAGCTTTGTTTGAACTTAAGTCAAAACGTCCAAGAGGACGAGTTCAAGCTAATCAAATAAATAAATATAATCAATTAAATAAATATATGGATTTTTGGAATCGTTGATACAAGTTTTATACCTGCTAGTAATCATTATCATTTATTTTAAATCGTATAGCTTCCTACCATGACTAATACTAATTATTGTGGAAATAGCACAATTACACACCCTGATCATTAATGTGAGAGCCTATAACTCTACAAACAAACAAGCTTTGTTCATAGAACGGCTAACCATAAATATGATTTTGTGAATCCTGAAAAACGTTCAGGTTCAGACTCAACACGTTGAATAATACTAGAGTACGCAAAAGTATGGATTCAAAAAAATTATGGTAGCGGATGAAAACAAATCAGAACACTATTTGTATGAATAAAGTTGGAGGGACAATGCTCCAGGTGATTCCTGTGAGAAAATAGTTACATTAACAATAAATTATTTAAGCAGATATTTTAAAATAATTTTTTATGTGTTTTTGTTTCAAATATGCAAATTAATAATAATAATATTAATATTAATAACACAAGTACGAGGAACTAACCAACAAGATCCAATTTATTTATCAATTTCGTTACAGATATATTCCATTATTTCTTTAATTGTGAATAATATTTACATAAAATCCCATTTTGATTCATTTCATATTATAAATATATACGGAAATATCTCATCTAGCGTCTTATGGATTATAATTTTATATTATTAAATGTTTTTGATATTTCTATATTTCAGGATCCAGAAAGTTATTGAAATAGCGCATGCTCAAGAATTTCGATATAAACTATATTATTATTTAATAAATTAAAGCTACAAATCTATATGCTACACTACACTATTTCGCTGATTTATTTTATTGACTAGGTCCTGATTCGTATTAAACGTAAGAACATTTTGGATATTCAAAAGATCCAAGTGAAATGATGATAATCAAGAGATGATAATCAAGAGGTGATAATCACAAGATAATTATCAAGTATTTCCTATTTTACCTCGTTGTCTAACATAACTAAAAACCATTTTCAAATTAATATTTTAAGAAAAATTCCTAATAAATACAAATTTTAAGTCCTAATAACTTATAAAGCATGATTAACCAGATTAAGGTTTCAATGCGTGCGCTACTTATTTTAATAATCCGTCTTTGCTTAAATTGTAAAAATAAAAGCGAATTCTCACTTTTACTCAGAAGCTGTATTTTGATTTATTTTTTACTTTAAATATGAACATCATCAGTTGAAAAATTTTTTTTGAGATAAATTCGCAAATAACACCACTTATTATGATTATTATGATGCATTTCATAAATAAGGCTATAAAATTATCAAAATCATGTCAAATAATGATAACCTTTTAAAAAAATAACGCACAAATCGCAAAAAAATGGAAATTGTATAATCACACTTAAATCCAGTGTTAATCTACCGCCACATACTCAAATTTGTTATTTCGCCACTCACCTGATATAGTAATATTCTTTCCATACAAATTTTGATTTAATTATCACATTTATAAATTATATTGATGAAAGTCAGTTATTATTAATGCAAGATGATGAATTATAAATTTATATAAATGATAACAGGAAGTTACTAGACGTATCGTTGAGGGAATGAATAATTTTAACAGATGTGAGATTACGGCATGCTTAACTTATTCATAGCAGGTCCATACTCACTCAGCTTGTTTTTTTCATAATTTTTCGTTCTGTAATATTATTTTACTTTGTTTATTTCATGATTAATGTCCTTTCACTAAAATCATATATATGGCATATAATAATTTCATTTGCTTTTAAGTATTGAAATAATATTATTCAGTATATTGTACTTGCTCATTCACAACCATATCATTGATATATATATATAAATATTCAAAAAACTTTGGCAGTTGTATTTCTATACAGCACAATAAACTAAAATGAAAAGAACACCTTCATTAATATACATGTACACGTAAATATCACATTCATTAAATTTAAAGCAAAATATTACAAACTTTTATACAGATTACCGATACAAATAAAACTATTCAATATTACAAATAAATATTGAATATAATCACGTTTATAGCGATAAGGCGATATCAGTGCTTTTAAATTATAATATTTAACCAAAACTAATATAATAGTAAGTAAATTTTTATAATTTCCACATAAAAACTATTAAAATATGAACCCTACTAACCACGCGTATACATTAATTGATTCATTTATTCGTAGGATTTTCGGCAAAAGACGCCATATGCTTAATGTAAAAACTGTTAGTTTGTAAGCGAATATACCCGATTATAAATGGTGGATGATGAAGGATGGGTTGGTCCATCAACAAGACGATCTAGAAGACTTGTTGACTTACTAAATAAAGATGAAGAGGCTTTATTTGAAAAAAAAAGTATATTACATATATTCATTGTTGTAATATTATTTATAATAGCGTTAGATCCTGTTGTTAAATTAACTAATTTAAAGACAGCACCGAAGAAAGTATCCAAAACAACTGTCAATAGGAAGTTTAAAGACTTGAATATTGATCACGAATTCGATATGGTTCCAGATAAAAGTAAAAGACTTCTTTCTGCGGATATCGATGAAAATATCAACACAAAAACAACGACTAGTGGGCGTACACCTCATAAAATGGATTCTTCTAAACGTCAGAAATCTAAGTCTTTAAAGGTTAAAAATAACTTTGTTAAACTAATGAAGAATACTAAAAAAGTTTATATCTTTTGTATTATCTGTTGGCTTATATTTTATTATAGAAAATGACTGGAAATAAAGATGAAATTTTCCATAATACACAAGATTCAAGTTCATGGGTCTATGTTACAATGGCGTTGATGTTTGCTTTTATTTTAATAGTTTTATCTGGAGCTTATATAAAGTATTTTAACATAAGTTACAGCTAGCTAAAATTTATTAACCGTTTTTAGATTTTATGATGTACACTATTAATTATAGGGTCCTGAATTTTCCATTATCCAATTTATTGTATAACATAAGTTTAGTTTAAGTTCTTCTCTGTAATTGTTTGAATATTAAAACATTTTCAATTATTTAGTGCATATTGATGCTTTTGAATATCTTTCGTAACTTTTTCGCGTGTCAAATATACATCTATTTACGGAAAAAATTCTAAAATTTATTTCACATTTTTTTCCTATAAATAAAAATAATTATACCCACAAAACACACTGTTTGCAAGACACATAAATAAATGAAGTTATTGTTATATACAAAGAAAATTTTGAATTTATTGATAGAGCAAAGTGTATTTATTGTGAGTTAAATATGATCTTGAATTTTATATAAAAATAATATATTTTAAAAAGCTAAATAAATTTATAGCATTTTATATGTTTATTAATGTTGGCCCTAATTAATATAACTTAAGCATTATTAAGAAATTAGTCAAATTGTCATTATGATTCAGCGAAAAATCTAACAAAAATTATTACCCAAATGGTGCTGATTTTTCTTAAAGTTAATACCCTGTGCGATTTTTTTTAGATTAGTTGCGATTCTTTCCCTATACTTATTAAAAAAATGCTTCTCTGTTTATTAGATTTTTATAATCAATTTTATTAGATTGCGCATCAATTGAAGATATTTAATCAAATGTAGTACATTGTCAACTTAATAAAATATTAATTAGTGATAGATTCGCATGAAGTTATTAATTTTCTGTTAATATATACAATAGAAAATATATGCCAACGTTGAAGAATTATCAAATTCTTACTCAACATGTATGAAATTTTTCTCCTAGGAACAGAAAACTCTCGATTACATATATGAGAATGATTGTTTTTAAATACAGGGATTTCGATCATCGTAGATATACGTAAATTATATTTAAAACTATTTAGTCCTAAATGTACTGCTAGAATAACCATCTAGATACGCCAGTATGAATCTCCGAATATTTAATAAAACCTTTTTGTCATTTACCAGGTAGGGTAGATGAAAAAATTAGTATGACATTCTAAGGTGGTCAAAAATTATTTTTGAAGATTCATGACAATATTTTATGGATCTGGGGATTAATGAAACGTCGGATTATGGCGAAAATGCCATTTCTGTCACTGACGTTTTTTTATAGGTTTTTTCTAATGATCAACAAACTTGCAAGAAAGACATAAGTTAGAATGTGTGCATCATTTGTAATTACTCGCTGAATTCCAACACAGCTTTTTCTAACCTTTTGAAAGAAAATTTTCTTGATCTTTCTCCATTCTCGCGCCACGAGTAGCTCCATTACCTTATAATCAGCAGCAGCCGGGATAGTTTGTTGTGTCTAAGACGTTGCACTAGTTGGCACGACAGGGGTGAATTTAAAAACCATTTTCTCCCTAAGCCAACTTGAGTGAAGCTCCCATGTCGCCATCAATGTTAAGGTAACAAGAGAATTGAGAATTTGGTATAGGGATTTATTAAGCTGTTGTTACTCTACTTCTACTTGTGTTAAGATTAATCCTCTAACGATCAGAAAAACGATACTTTTAACGATCAGAAAAAACGATATTTTTAACGATCAGAAAAACGATACTTTTACCGTTTTTGGAGTATAATTTAGCCCACATTTTTATTACATAAACAGATTTATATAAAAAATAAGTCATTATTGAGAAGTATTACTGAACTGCAACATGTAAAACTATATGAATCGTGAAGCAATTACACCAGTTAATATATGCAATAATCCTATTATGATTTATGCACTTTTTAGTTTTGTATCCTCATTCATCAGTCATTTTATATATTTAAGATAAAATATATACATTTTTTAACAAAAAAAAATAAAAATTAATAATAAATATTTCTTACAGACATTTTTAATACGTTTTGGAAGCTTGATTTAGAAAGTATAACTTGAAACAAATCTGACACCATGTTGATGTTTTCCTGTCTTTGTTTCTTTCACAAAAATTGGTGTGTTGGCTTTACATTGAATTTTAGTATTTAATTTTAAATTATATATTTTTTTTAATTCTTTTAGTTAAAATACGATCTAAAGTTTGGCTTTACAGGTTATCCAAAAATTTCTTTAAAAAGGATCTTCTTGGTTTTATATCATTTTGAAATACACTTTAAATGATGAGAACGCACTAATTAGAAATAGGTCAATCATATTATAAAACACAGTCACAAGTCATCATCTAGTAAATGTGTGTCTGTAAAATAATGCCAACATTCTATCGACATTATCCAGTCCATCTTTAGTTGTAGTGCATTATTACTTGCGGCTTGAACTTTGACTATTCATCTGTTGTTATTAGTAGTGTCAGTTGACAATAGGATGAGCTTTTTTTTACACACATATAATGTCATCACAAATTTGTCATAAAAAACAAAGGTACTACTATACAATAGTCTTTTTTGAAGGCAAGGAAGTATTTTTTTACGTATAAGTATGTTAGTTTTTTTTAGTAATTTTCTTGCCAGTGAAATTGATAAAAAAACTTTTACCACAGTGGAATAATGAGGTTGATAATTAAAGGAGGGTGCTTTAAACGACATTGCGCTGTCTCAAGGCTCTAAAATTATTTTTACCATGATATAATATTATATTTGAAATATAATTATAATATTATATTTGAAATATAATTATAATATTATATTTGAAATATAATTATAATATTATATTTGAAATATAATTGGCAATGAAATCTACTAAAAGAATAAGCTTTAGTCCGTATTTTGCATGATTCATTGGCATATATTGACGAGAGGAGTATCTTTCTCTAGTTGATACTAGTTGTTCATCATTAGGTTTAATAACATCTTGATTCTGAGAAAAATATATTATTGAAATGTCAATCCATTCATCCCATATCTCACTAATAATAGAGAAAAATTTATCTTCGTTTTTGCGTCGTAATTTTTATATGAAATCATTAAAATTAAGAGACCTTCGAATATGTTCAAATCGTCAATGTGAAAATAACCGTCTGTAGATTTCTTTACTTCAATTATTACCAAAAAGCATAGACAGAAGTTTTTTTCTATGCTTGTGAGTGGCCATTAGCAGAAGAAGATCAAAATACTCTTTATACTAAATATTGTCCACATCGGGCCACTCATCTCTGAAATTGTGTTTTACAAACATATTTGTATACGCTGTAATTTTTTTACAAAAAAATCATAAAACGATTTGATTTTTAACGAAAAAGTAGCACCTAGGGCTGAATACATAATATCTTTAATGAATTATTTGATGTAATCCAAATAATTCTATTTTTACTTTGTTAAATAACTTCATTTACTTCAACATCTATCTCTTCAACAGATACAGTATTTCCAGATTGAATAGCAAGTTGTCTAAATTGAATTGCAAGTTAAGCGTGCGCAGTCATAGTTGCCCAAATTGAATTGCAAGTTCTTTTAATTTGCTTTATTCTAATTTTTTTAAGATGCCTTTTAATACTATTCCTACCAAAATAAGAGAAATAATTATTAATTCGCATAAAGTGAATACTTTTTAATTTCTTATTATTCTATTATATATATATAGAATAATAAGCTAATAGAGAGATAGCAGAGACTATAAATGCGCATGAAAGTACGGTAGGACGAATTATAAAAAATACTATGAGACTGATATCTTTCTACCATTTAAGAAAGGCGGAAATCGGCCGTCAAAATTAAGTAAAATTCACACAGATTTCATTAAAAGTTAATTATAGGGACTTCACTCTTTCATTTAAAACAATTTGTGAAAAATTACTGCAAAAATTTAATTTGACTGTTTCAAGACCATGTGTCAACGACAAAATCAGTAGTTTTAACTATTCATTGAAATGTGTATCTGTAATACTTCAAGGCAGAAATTCTGAAGGAAATATTCCAGGAAGACATGAGTAAAAATCATAAAATGTAGTTTATCATTTCTTTTAGCTATGTTTTTGAGCTAATTAAGCTTAAGGGGGAACATGATGAAGTGATTTTTTTGGATAAGGCTGGATTTTCTTTGTCAATGAGAAGAAAGAGCTAATCTAAGAGTCAAATAAATTCGTTCTAAAAATATTTCACTCGTGGCTGTAATGAGTTCTAGGCGACTATGGACATTTAAAATAATCCATGGTACAGTGAGCTCCGTTGTTTTTAACGACTTCGTCGGTAGCCTGCTTCAGGATTTAAGAGATAACAATGTTAATCCTCTAAGTATCCCGGGGTCTGATCGACCCCAAAGCGATTTTAAAACTAGCATAACTTCTTCTACTCGCATTCAATAAACAAGGAATTTCGTCTAATCCTAAAAAATATATTTCTTTATCAGTAAATGTAAAAATTAATATTTAAAGTTTTATAAACATGGGGAAAATTAAAAAAACACCCTCCAAATAACAAATGGGGTCGAATCGACCCCACTTTTTTATTTGCTATTTATATGAATCTATAATTTTTAGTTTATTTTTAAAAATATTAGGATATTCTATCGACAGAATTTAGAGATATATGCAGGTTATTAAATCTACTACGGTCACGTGATCAAATAGGTAATTGTTGTACATGGACATATCTTCTAGATTTGTAGGAAAATAATTACTTTTCATTATTCTGGTTAAGTGTAATAATATTTTTTTTAAAAAGATATTAATGGATTTAGACTTTAACAGTTCTATTTATAACGATGAATCCTCTGGGAGTGAGTTTGAAGAGGCTCTTATTGATGATTATTCCGAAGAAAGTGATGATGAGCTAGAAAACTACGATACATCCTTTATTAGCAAGAGTGGCCTTGTTTGGAACATTAAAAAACCTTCTGCGTCAAGAGTGTGTGCAGAAAACATTATGAATACTTCCTCTGGTTCAACAATTTACACAACAATCAATGTGAAATCGATGGTTTATTGTTGTTTCTTATTCTTTTCTAACGAACTTATTAAAATTACATTGGAACACAGAAATTCTTTTGGATTTCAACATTTTTGTGATACTTGGACTGATATTGATGAAGTTGAATTGGAAGGGTATATTGGTGGTCTGCTACTAATGGATGTACAAAAAGACCGATAAGAGCCTCTTTCAGAATTATTTAGTATGAGTGAAGGTAGAGAAATATATAGAGAGCTTTTTAGGCAAATCACAAGAGCATTGCATTTTGATGATATGTCTACAAGAACTCAGAGAAGAGAGCAGGATAAATTTTGCCCAATTAGAGATTCTTGGATGTGTTGGAAATCATATTTCTCTCCTAATGAAAACTTAACAATTGATGAACAGTTGGTTCCTTTCAGAGGAAAATGCCCATTTAAGCAATATATGTCGTCGAAGCCTGCTAAATATGGGATAACATTTTTTATGGCAGTTGACCCTATCTCCAGTTATGTTTATAATGTCGATGTTTATCTGGGAAAGAATAATATTGAACCATCTCCAAATGGGAGTGTTGGCGAAAATATTGTTTTACAACTTAGTATTCCACTTTTCTATTCTGGAAGAAATATAGTTACCGACAATTTCTTCACATCATTAAATCTTTCTGAAAAACTGTTGGATAGAAAATTAACGTTATATGGAACAATTCGTCACAACAAAAAAACTACCCTCTTGTGTATTAACTTCAAAAAATTGACAAGTTTACAGCACTACTTTTCTGTACAACGGAAAAAATATGCTGATTTCGTATGTGAGGAAAAAAAATAAGTCAGTTATTTATCTGTCAAATGGAACAATCAATGACGCCATAATAAGTGGAGGATGAAAAAACCAGAAATTGTTATTGCTTATAACGAAACAAAAGGTGGTGTTGACACCGTTGACAGAATGTTAGCGTCAGTTTCGACTAGACTAGAAGATTCAACAGGAGGTGGCCCATGATAGTTTTTTTCAATGTATTGGATATCTCTTTTGTAAATGCATTTTGCATATATAAGATGTGTATAAGTCATACATCATAAGGCGGAAGTTTCTCAAGGAAATCGCTGCGGACCTATATATATATATATATTCCTTCTACAAACAAAAAATAAAAAGTATTTAAATAAATCACCACCTTTAGTATCTTAAAAAGTGTCAAAACCTCTTTTAAAGCCATGCAGATGTCAAATATGCCCAAGAAAAGCTGTAACATATTGTAATAAATGCAACCGGTATTTTTGCAGTGACCATTCAGCCAAGTACTGTACTCAATGCCACAAACATCAGTAATATTAGAAAATATAGAAATTTTCTGTCTATTTTTCTTTTTCTTGTTTTTATTGATTAATTATTCTATGATGGACTTTTGGGGCAATACGACATAAATAATATAATGTCTAGTTGTTTTTGTAGTAGCAGACCATAGAAATTCAACGAGCATTACTTAAATTGAAAACTGACTGCGATAATTTAAGCAATAAGCAAATTTTACATTATAATAAAGTATTTTCACATTAAAAATTTAATACCGTAACTAGGAAATAACTATAGCTTACAAATTGTCTGGTACAATAGTAGCGTTATATAGAGGATTAGGTTTTTATACTTTAAATTACTTCAAATTCTATCGACAGAATTTCAAAATATTTTAAAAAATAAATTAAAATAAATTATTGCTATAAAGAGAAAATAAAGAAATGAGGTCGATTCGACCCCATTTGTTACTTCGAAGGTTGCGGATTTTTTGATCTTTAGAGGGTTAATAATATACTTTAAATAGCTGTAGTTTATTAAAAAGAGCCAATTATTATTATATTTATTTTTTAAACACAAATTAAGTGGCATATAAAAATTGTTTTTTTACTGGTAGAGAATATATAATCATAATTATCTTATGTCATTATTTAAGGTAAATAAGATTAATATTTTTCATTCAATTTAAAGTAAAGAATTTAATGCTAAAAATTTTATATTTTAAATAATAAAAATAAAAACACATCTCAGTATAAATTACATTGTAGTATTTTACCTTAATCATACCTTAAATTTAATAACTTCTTATTTTATAGAGAATACGATTTTAACTAATAATTGATAAATTAAAGACATGGGATATATTTTATTGAGGATTTATTTAATACATCAATATAATTGACTCAAAAATATTTTATAATTAAAAAAAACCAAATATTTGTCGACTGAAAACGTCGGAATTTCATGATAAAACAAGATTTTATAAGAAAAATATTTTAAAAGGCAGAAAAAATCACAGATTTGTATGATGTATACAGATAAGCTTTCTTAATACTAATGATTTTTTGACTAATTAATTGAAAAAACGAAGTTTTTCCGATACTGAAGTTAACTTGCTAAAACGCTTAAAGTTTCTCCTAAACTATACATATAAATATATTAAATATATCAAATAAATATACAAATATAAAAATTGGGCCTAATTAATTAAAGAAATATACAAATAATATGGTATTATTTAATTATATAAATGAAATTATATATTTTTTAAATAAAAAGAACTTATTGCTATTGTGTCAGTATATACTAATAGTGTATATTTTCAAATATTCTTGTACAAATGGAAACAAAACGATGAAAGAGAACAATATTGTAATATTTACTAACTGATATAAGCTGTGTATACTAACAATGTACAATTTAGTATGGTTTAGTAGTTGTAGAAAATTTGAAAATGCTATCTATAACTTGTTATACTGCAAACTTGTCGGCAGCTAACAAAGGACAAATGAGGCCCCCTTTCATTATATCTACACACTGCCTCGGTAAGTTCCATATAAAATTTTTTTAAATATTATATGGAACTATGAATCGTAATAAAATATCAATCTTTGATATTTTATTAGGTTGAAGATAATTTGGATACTTACATTTTTATACCGTTTATTAAAAATGATTTTTTTAGAGAATGATGTTCCCTTATGTTTAAAGAAAGGTAATATTATTTGTCATTTAAAAATATTCCTTCTTTACTTTTAAATTATAAAATTTTTTTATTTTATATAAAAGTAGTATATTCATAGTTAAATTAATTTCATAACCTGGTAATATCGTTAATATTATTGTTATTTTATTAAATAAAGATGATATTGAAAATTAGAAAAATTTGTTGATAAACAGATTTAAAATAAGATAGTTTTTTATGAGAAAAATTCTAATAATTTAATTAATATGTTTTTAAGTTTAAGATAACTTCTACAATGTGCCTAGTTAGACCTTTAGTAATTGCGCGTCGATTTCATGTTTCAGAGTTAGATGTCTCAATTGCTATTTCATATCCATAAAAATTTTTATTTTTTTATTTAATTATTTTTGATGGTGAATCAGATAAAATGCAATAATCGTATGAAACGGAAATATATTATGGAATTATATTACACAATAGACAGTATGCCTTAGTAAGAATAAAACTGACTAATGGTACATTATCAGTGGGCAACTTGCTATATTATTTCGCTAAAATCATTATATTAGTGTTAATAGCTCATAATAGAAGCAAATATTCATTAGAAACAAAATAAAAATCATTTAAATATTTTAAAATCTTAAAATTAACTTATAATAGGAACCGTGGTTATAAAATAATAACATCATATTAGAAAAGTAAATGATTTTGGTTCCAGAGTTAGATAGTCACAGATAATTTGATTCACGCATCAGAAAATTCAGATAACTGATAATTAAAATTAAGTTATAGATCAAATTTTAAGTGAGCAGACAGATAACCTAGCTTAATAAATCTTAGTTTGCTGACCTCTATCGACTATTCGCTATTCGCTATTCGAGTCCTGGTGCAGCCCGTTGTTTCCAGTCTATCGTATACCTAATTCAAAGTTAGTTGAAACACTATGGTATTTGAATGTTTCTATAAAAAATTATAGTACATTCTGGTAGTGAGAAGAAGCATGATGGTAGGTTGGATTCGAGTACTGAAGCACTAAAGTAGAATAGCGAATTCCCAAAGAGCCGACGACTAATCGTAAAATATCTCAAATGCGCACGCTAATTTTTTTAAATTTCTTGAAATAAGAACTATTTGTAAGATAAAACAAAAATATTTATATGATGAATTAAATTTTTTTACAATTGTATTCGTAAGTACTTTTAAAATATATACAATATTTTATTATATGTGCTATACATAGAACAAATATCTTTTATTTTCTTCCACTTTTTTCTATACTAAAGATTAATTACTGTAGGAGGATTTAATCAAAAAAGATTTATATCCTGTTCTTTAAAAATTTGCGATTTTTAAACTTTTCTATGAAAGTTATTAACCCCGAAAGAGACCACTCTAATCGAGCATATAAATGCCGATGAAAAACTTGTGCAGAATTTTAAGTTAGATTAAAGTCTTACATAATTCTATCGCAAGAATTTCGACATAGTATATCATATTTAAAATTTTTTATGAAATTAATAAACTGCGTTATTTAAGTAAATTCAAAATCTTTGGACCTATCTTTTAATTTTCTAAATTCGTGATGTACTTTATCAGGGGGTACAAATGACAGGAAATGGAAACACTTTACACAGAGTCGAAAAGTAGGATCGTTTACGTACTCTATAGATAATAATGGTTTTTAAATTCTCCTCCATATGCATTTCTTAAAATAGAAAAGACAGAAATATATATTGGATTTGTTTGAAAAATTTTGAAAGGCATTAAATGCAGACTTTTGAAGTGAATTGTTATAATATTAATATTTTTTTTAAATATTTAAAAGTTGAATATAGTTTTCTTCCACTTTGCTCACCATTAACACGTTAACTAATGGAAATATTTTACCATGAATTACATATAATTGAGTGCATTCTTTTATTTAAAAGTTCCATCAGCTATCCAGATTTAGTATTTTTTAGCTCAATCAGGTTCCTTTCCATCCCAAAAATTATAATTCTAGCTGATGATAAGAAGCCACAATCATGTAAACAGAATCAGTCTACTCTAAGAGATAAAAAACTTGATTAAATAAATGAGTGTCGAGACAAATGGAAATATCATTCCTTTTTCGAACAAACTATTTTATAAATGTTATTTTTAATATTTACGGGTATATTGTTTAATTCTTTTGATACTGTATTGACTATTTTCGGCAAGATCTCTTACTTTATTCTTAAAAAGTTTCTTATGGTCTCTTGTTCAGATATTACATGATTATGGAAACCCGCTTGCACAATAGTTTTAAATAAATCCAGTGGGCTCGATGATAATCAGCCTCTACAATTTTTACGTCACAATTCCAATATTGCTGAATATTTATGGAAAAATCTTTAATATAAAGAAACCTTTGTATAATATTTTGACACTTTCACATTCAACGTATTAAAAAAGTGGTAGCTTTATTAACTGAATCTCTACTCTCCATGATAAAAATATTGCACATATTAGAATACGTCATATAATGAAACCAGATGGTCAGGCGAAATCGATTACTGATGCACCAGGTTACGATAGTAAATCCCCATAGAGTCTATGTACAATAGATGAATATGGTGGGTGGTTGCTCCAGAACGAAGATGTTTATTTTTTAGTGTGTTAAATTCTCACACCGCAAAATAATAAAGAAGTAATAATAAGTCGTAGCTGGTGTATGATATCGTGTGGTTGGATTATGATCGAAAAAACTCCGCTGCAGTGCCTACAGCGTTTTATGAAGCAAGTCTAACCAACTTGAACTTCACAGCCCAATAAGCTGCACCAGGGGTTTAACCTCGTAACTAAAAAAATATATAATTTTCAATTAAGTTGACAGGTGTCTTATTGGTATTAATTAGTATTAAGTGGCTGCTGAGTCTCTGTTTTACTTACTGTTTCGGATCTTTTGTAACCCTTAATATGAAATTCTTAGGAACAATATGGTAATTTAATGGTGCAATCAAAAATTAAAGATCATGCTGATAGTGAAAGTCTGATCTTACGTTGAATTTGTGTTCTAAAGCACTAGAATATGTTGGAGTATACATGGTAACCTTATAAGGAGCTAACTATTCGAATATGACAGGGGTATTAATTTCCTCAAAATAGACATTTTTATGGATTAGACTCTCGAAATAACGCATATTAATAAACTGGAGGTTAGATGACATGGGTGAATTATGATAAAAAAACTCCGATGCTGTGCCTACAAAGTTTAACGAGACAAGTCTTACAAACATGAATTTCACAGATAAATAAGCTGTGCCACAAGTTTTACTCTCTAACAAAAAAAATATTAAACTGTTAATTTTATTCAATGCTATCTTTATTTAAAAAAAATCTTCGTATCATGGACTTTTAATACACAATTCAATATTTACTAATATAATAATTTAAAATTAAATTATTATATATCAGAATAATGTTCTATCACTATTATATATATATATATATATATATCAATTCAGATTATAATTTAGATATTAGTTTATGAAATATATCGCTATATTAACAATTTATTATAATTAGTTAAATGATTTTTAATGGACAGTATTAAAATAATTTTACTTGGTAATAATGATATAACTATTTATTTGAATTTTTTTAAACGTAGAATAAAGATCTATAAAAAGTTTAATGTCAATAGGTACTTCTAGTAACTATTAATATTAAATGGTCGTTCCATATACAATGAAATTCTGTTACATTGCAGTAAAATGTTTTTTACTGCAATAATAGAAAATAATGAATGAAGCAAGATTTCACCCTTAAACATAATCAATTTATAATCTGCCATAAATATTATGTATAAAAAAAAAACTTGATCTATAATACCACAATTTAAGCTTAAATCTTCAATTTCTGCTTCATTAGGACTGAAGAATGATTAGATTCGTGATAAAAATACACTAAAAGTATGATTGTTATAATAAATTAGTAAAATATAATTAAGTTGCACTTGGAAATTCATCATATACTGCATGTCATCAAACAACTCTGACTCTCATTATTAAGCTATTAAATAGCTTAATAATAAAATAGGCATAATTTTATTTCTTTATAGGAAAACAAAATTGTGAAATTACAAATATACCAAATAATGAAATATATGCGAGGATTTTATACATTTTTCCGAATGAATATGAGTATATTTATTTACTCTACCGTTAATTATTATGTGTATTATAGTCTTAACTCTAATAAAATAAGAGACATTTTAAGTAATGATCAACCTTATTTAAAAAATTATCTGTCATTCGAATTATATCCAAATCAAGAAGTATTAAATACAAAATTAAGAGGATTGTACTATTATCTGCATGATAATTTTATCTCATCATATGTAGATCCTAATAGAATACTATTTGTTATTCTATATACTTAATATTAAGATTTTATACAAAAGACCTATAATTATGATTTCTGAAGTAATGTTCTATGTTGGATACGAATATACATTGCAAAATAATACACTAAATAATGACGAAAATTATATTTCTCTTATAACACTTCATGGTGAAGAGCGGTCTATATTTTCTAATTCATTTAATTGTGCGAATATCGGGACGATAAAAAAGTTAGTAAACTTAAAGCTTATTGATGTAACTATTGCTACCATTATTACTATCATCACATAGTTTGTAAATGTAATTTTAGGATAATAAAGGGCGGACCCAATGTGGACGTGAAGTAATTTCTCATCCTTGTTATAAAACGGGCGATGAATTCAGATTTAAAAATATTGTAAGAGAAGTAAACTGTTTTCCCGGAAAGAGAACTAATAAAACTGTTACTTTTATCGCTAGTTTTAATCTTAAAAAATGCATGGATATAATAAATTATGTTCTTCATGACAAAAGTATCTGCGAAAAAAGTAGAGGTTGTAACTTTTCTGATATGTCTGATGGAATAATTAAATCACATGAAAAAAATATTCTAGTATTTAACTGATAACAACTTTATTATAATAATAATTTAGCTTATTACAGATATTATTACTGCCGTACAAGAGCCATATCCACTTTTTGTGAAAAAAATAAATGAAAATATCAAAGAGTACTGCGAAGGAGGTTATGAAAGTTATGAAGTACTTTGTATAATGGTTTAATCATTAGATTATTTTCTTTTAATTTATTAGAAACTTTATCACATGATTGCTAAATGTAAGGGATTTGTCTTTTTACTTGTAATACTTAACAATTCATTGATAATCGAAAATAATTATGACAAATTTATTACAACCTCGTATATGTATATCATTTTTAATTATATATGTATATCATTTTTAATTATATATGTATATCATTTTTAATTATATATGTATATCATTTTTAATTATATATGTATATCATTTTTAATTATATATGTATATCATTTTTAATTATATATGTATATCATTTTTAATTATATATGTATATCATTTTTCATTATATATGTATATCATTTTTAATTATATATGTATATCATTTTTCATTATATATGTATATCATTTTTAATTGTATATGTATATCATTTATAATTATATATGTATATCATTTTTAATTATATATGTATATCATTTATAATTACGTGTTATTTATTGTTATTCAAGAGAGTACAACTATGAAACTAATGGTTATATTACGGGTGATCATAGATTTGACATCAAACGAAACCTAAAAAAACCTTTATCTGAGTAAATATATTTAGTAAATTAGAATTTTAGATATATTTTTAGTGAAAATAAATCACTGAAAACAAGGATATACTCTGTTACACCATCATATAATACAACAAACATGCATGACATAAAAATCAAATCTAACTCTAACAAGTTCTCATCCTTTACTATTTCTTGTATAGTATTTGGTTTTCTTTTTATTATTCTGCTTATATGTACAATAATATATATGGTTAAAAACAAAAGTATGATTATTTCATTATACGCACGTCATCGCACTAAAAAATGTATTCAAACTAATACTAATGATACAAATGTCAAGAATGGCTTCTAGCTCTTTTCATAATATATTTTATATATTATAGTGATATTATTAATTAGCACATATATTTTACATATTACTAAATTACCGTGTTTATAAAAATTGCTGCCAATACTATATTAAAAATTAATGACTTATTCAAATTCAATTATTCATTTAATTATAGTGTAAGTAAATAATTTTTTAAGTATGTCAGTTAATTTTTATTATTTCTATGCTAAAGTAGTTGCTTTTCAGATAAGTATTTTAGTCTAGTTAGTACAAATATAAGCAGGTTTTACTGTATTTGGTAGTATGTTCTTCTATTATACCACTTAAACCAAAGGTAGACAAGCATTTTGACGCAAGGACCGCATTTACTTTTGGCAGTATTAATCAAAGAATCAAAATAAAATATTTTAAATAAAAATGATTGTTATTATCCAATTTTTACACGTATTACCAAACTTTGAAGAAAAATGTATCTTATTGCTTCAATCATTAATGAGAGTGGCGGAACTGATCACCATCATTTACTGATTTATCACAATAAAGTGCAGAGTCGATCGAGTTTACTTTCATTATTAAGTTCTTCTGCTAACAAATAAAAGTCAAAGCAAACAGCACATTATTTTTGAAATTTTTTATGATTGTTATAATATTATTGAGCTTGCAGAGACCAAAAAATTGATTTGTCGTTTAGTTTCAAATATTTGCTTCAAACAAATTTTTGGTTGCAAATCAATCATATTCAACTATACTTCGCAAACGGATGTTAGAATTTATAATTTTAAGTTGGACTAAATTCAAATTGCTTTTTGCTGATTTAAGGCAGCAACTTTTCTTGTAGCATCTCTCGTGTAACATAAATAACTGAGAACTGTAGCTATCTGAAAAAGCTCGTAAACAATATAAGCGTATGCGTTCAAATTCTATAAACGAGTCATGTTGTGTTCATTCATTTGGTTAGAAAACAATTTAGAGATTTATTGAACGTCTATCACTTCCATGTACAGATTTTGAACAAACGGAATCTCTCCTTGTGATTTTGTGTAATCAATTAAGACTTAGCAATTTGCCCAAATAAAATGCTTAATCACAATCTCATTATTCACTTGCCATTATTTTTAAAAGACACAACATATTTCTTTAATGTCTATAAACAACATAATCTGCTCTTTGAGACCCTACGCACTCTTCCTATATTTGACCAGCATACATTCTTGTTTTAGAACATGACTTA
Organism: Pempheris klunzingeri; assembly: GCF_042242105.1. Lineage (NCBI taxonomy): Eukaryota > Metazoa > Chordata > Actinopteri > Acropomatiformes > Pempheridae > Pempheris > Pempheris klunzingeri. The sequence continues at coordinate 25,582 of NW_027255250.1, forward strand.
AATCTGTGTTTGTATCACCCAACAAACTTTTTCTTTGTTTTTTTTAAATATACTACTCACACAACTAAACTTGTAATATGATTTAAATCGTCTGCTGACTTGCGGTTGTTTTCTTTTTGTATGCCGCAAAAAAAGACAACGCTGTGTGAAGTGGAAAAATAATCATTGATCTCATATTTTAACAGCTGCACAAAGCTAGAATATTTACTAGCAAATGAAAACGCATCATCAGTTGTAATTCTTGCACAAATCTTTAAAAATTAGTGGCTTTAATAGAGTTGAGTCTGTAATTTCAAATTTGACACAAGTGAGATAAAATTGATCTAAAGATACACAGTATCATCTAAAGCAAAAGAAAACCACAAAAAATTAGCATTAAATATTAACTCTCTAACCATGATAAAATCACCTATACATTTAGCCGTTTCGGGGTCTAATAGGCCCCACTTTTTATCATATATTAAGATTTTTTTTATCATAAATATGTAAAAAAATTTTTTTATTGAACCAATAAGACAAAAATCAAAAAATACTGCGTGCCTGATGCCTTCCGTAAGGTACCAAATAATTTCTTGGGTTTTTTACACTCCAAATAAGTCATTTCTTGAATCACACTTTGAGTTCAATTATATTATAGAATATCGACAGATACTCATATTTGTGCAAGAAAGAAAGAATCTTGGGCTAAATGTCACTCTACATACAAATGTGCCGTAACTAAAAAATACGAAAATTTCAATAATTAAAAGTTATATAATATTCATATAACAGGATTCATTTTACATCCAAATGAACATATTTGATTTTTAGGTTGATTAAAATCGGACGCACAGTCAAAAACGTTTTCGTGTTATACACAGTTAGGCAAATATTTCAAGGTGAAGCAAAAGTTAGTTTGTAATAGTTTTAGAAATAAATATATATTTGTAATTATTGCACAAAAGTAAATTTGTAGGAGTAAAAAACAGTATATTACAGAGTGTTAAATAAAATTTATTTTTTGTCCTAAATTACTAACTCACAGCAAATTGTTATTGAGTGTTTACTACAGCATTATTTCAATCATAAATAACATTGTATCCTAGTTTTTTTATCAGAAAGTCTAGCGCACAGATTGCATCTTTTTTTGATGATGAGAAGATACCTCCAGCCAATATCGGTACGTTTGCATCAACAACAAATTAAACCAAGGAATCTGCCAGCAGTTCCAGGTATTTCACTCTTGAGGTATCAGGTTTTTTGAATATAGTTTTATACATATAAAAAGAATTGACTAAGCTAAGGTCAGTCGTATTATAAGAAATCACTGATCCTCATCTTCCTGTATACATTTTAACGCTTGTTACCGAAAGCACTCGATGAACAGTATCTACACCACCTTTAGTCCTATTATAATGAGCGATAACTTCAGACTTTTTGTATTTCTTAGCATAAATATGTACTGTTTGATGAGGTGGCTAATATAATCACGACTTTATTTTTTTTTCGGAGCATACGACACCATCATTTTCTTAATATGCAAAATAAAGATTGGGATAAAAACCTCTCTGGTTGAGCTAGGTTTTAGAATAGGTAGAATATCTCTTGTTGTAAAGAATGGTTCCCAAACATGTTAAACCTAGGTCAAGGAGTTTACTTGCTAATGGAATAGAGGTAAAAAATTATCACAAACAATGTTTCTTTCAGTTGCCTTCAAGTAAGAAGAAAGCTCTAATACAACTTTTTCTCCTACATTTTTTGTCCTTTGATTATTATTTTTCCCCAGGTAAACACATATATTGTGGGTGCAATTAGTATATGGATCCGTTATAAGGAAAAATTTTACACCATAAACTACAGGCTTTGAAGGCATATATTGTTTACAAAGACGTTCCCCACGAAATGCAACTAACTGCTCATCACTGGTAAGATCAGCAGTCGAAACCAAGCACATTAACCAAATACTTTTCCACCTATCAAATACAACACGTATAGGAGAGAACTTATCATTCTCCCTCCGTATAGTCTTGATTTAAAATCATCAAATTGTAGGTTTCTGTTGATTTGTATAAATCTGTCTATTGGCATACTTTCCCGAAATATATAACGTCCTTTGTTGATACTTCATAACTGCTTGAGTGATTCAATTTTAGATTTGAATATAGACATATATGTAAGAATGCCCATATATGCTTAAAACTTGACAATGTTTAGTACCTTTCACTTTTTACCGTAATAAAAACAACCAAATTTATTAGTGTTGGTAACGAAAACTTAATAAAACTCATCATCAACAAAATAGAACAAGAGTCTTGTAAATTGCACACTCCGGACGTATCAAATTCAGCTACTCCTGGAGATTAGTTTAAAATATTCCCTTTTGTTGCTTTTGTATTTGATTGAACAGTAGAACTCAATTACACATTGTTATTATCTCTGATAAAATTTTAGGCTTCACTACCATTAGAAGCTTCAAAACTAGATATAAATGATCACTCCTTAATGAAATCTTTAGTTTCACTTTATTTAGATTCATTAGTTGCCAAAAATTGATCACCAAATTCCTTCGTCAACAATCATGTGTATGATAGAAGGTAGTTGAGTAAAATCTTAATGACAAAATTTGCATTTTTCTAGATATTTACTCAATAGAATTTCTTAATAACAAAAATATTTTTTGTTGAAAAGTTTAGAAGATGTTAATTGAAAGAAAATCGTAGGATCAATTGGACCTTAAAAACGGATTGGGTATAAAATTGATTTTTAATCTTGATAAGAAGTAATTTTAAAGTATTAAAACCATATTATAATGAAATGGTTAATTATATAATAATATTGATGCTCGTAAGGCAATTTAAAGCTCTTAATGAGCGGTAAATTGCGGTGAAAGTTGCGTTGGGGTCCAGTGGTCCCAAGAAATGCTTAAAGGATCAACGACTGTTTTTGAATATCATGAAAAATATCACCTATGTGGTAAACAACAGTTTTTCAAGACAAGGATATAATTTCTACTTTTGACCTCATTGCAGGGCACACTACATAGACAATATTAATCACGCCATTTAAATATATTTCTTTTCTGCAAAGGACTTGTTATTCTTGTTGCATTTTTATGGTCAATTGAAAAGTCACTTTTGTCACGTTCTTTTGTAAAGCAGATGTTCTTAAAAAATAGTGCTGCTTAAAGCTCTTTACCAGATCCAATGTTTTCTTTTTCAATTACTCATTAGCGGAATCGTTCCTAGGTTAGTATGGTATCTTTAATGTGACGTTTTGACTTATACTCAAAGTTACGTTGTCATGACAGATCAAGCATATAGCTTTGGCTCATACATGAGTAAAGAAATATCTATCTGTCTTGTGTTCTTTGAAAGACCTATCATTGATTTTTAAACTTTCGTCTTATAGACAGCTCTGAAAATTTCAATATGGAAGACTTTTTGAAGTAATCACTCTAATTTATATGCTTCAGACTTCAAACAAACAGCCACTTTGAATAATAAAAGGAATAGCCTAACAGCAAGCACATGCTATACCCACAAGGTTAGTGTGTCTAAAGACCTGCTATCGCGTTATTGGGGTATAGCAGGTTATAAACACTTTGGGGAAATTGCCATTTTTTACTC